>NC_026004.2:38406191-38509088 GCF_000442705.2 Elaeis guineensis | reverse complement strand
AGGTTCGGATCAACCTTTCCTTATTTTGGAAATCCTCCAAAAATAAGAACAATTACTTACAAGAGTAAAAAAATTTAGAGCACAAATTAATACAATAACAGCTCCTTAAATGAGCGAATATAATAATAAAAATACTTTACTCAAATGAAGAAACCCTTTTTGAATTTTCTCAAGGTGGATGAACGCTTGAATGAATGCTTGAGAAGAAGATGATCGTTGATTGAAGATCTCTTGAAGGCTTTGAAAGATCTCTAGATCAAGGTTGAAACAATAGGCGTGACAAATCCACTCTTTGAATGCTCTTGAATCTCTTTCACAATCTCTCGTGTGGATTTTGGATCCTCTTTTCTTTTTCTCTCAAATATTTCTTTGATCACTTCGCATATATCTTTTGGATCCTCTCAATGAATTTGATCTCTCGTTTGATCTGTCGATTGATCTGCAATTTCTTTCACCATTTGAAACATTTTATAGCATTAGAAGCAAGAGAAAACATATTAGGCAGAAAAAGAGCCGTTAGAGCATTTTTAGGAAGCATAAAAGGCAATTAAAACGGGCAAAAAAATAGCCATTGCTGACATTTTCCATCGCAGGGGTCGACTCATGAGTCGACTCATGCTTCAGGAGTCGACTCATGAGTCGACTTCTGTTGCAAAGACCAGAAACATGAATTTCTGAATTTTTTGGCCGAAATCAGCAGAGGTCGACTCATGAGTCGACTCATGCCTTGTGGGTCGACTCATGAGTCGACTCACAGGTCATGCCAAGCCAAAAATCTAGCGTGCCATGGGAATTTTTTTGCATGCCAGTCAGCTCATAGTGCCATGAGTTGACTCATGAGTCGACTCATGCACTTCAAACCTTCATAACTTCAAAAATATAAGTCCAAAAACAATGAAATTTTCACCAATAGTTTACAAATCATTTGTTCTATCAATTGATACTATCAAATCAGGATTTTAGTAAAATTATGATTTTGCCCTTGAAGAGCATAAAGACTTTTTCAATTTAAAATTATTTGTATCCCTTCAATCTGCTTTGTAATCATCAAAATCAATCTAGGAGCAACAACTCGAGACTCATCTGTCAGAAAAAGAGGTGACCATGCATTGTGTAGGAACCAGATCTAGGGTTTCAGGGTTAGATCTTGAAACTTTTTCAAGACCATACAGCGGAAGACTAAAATAAATCAAATTTTATTTTTTAAAATCAAAAAATCTCTAGATCTAAGATCCTATTACATGATTATTACATAACATTAAATTAGAAATTAAAATATATAAATATAGCATGAACTACATGTTGATCATATCAACATGTTTCTATACTACATCTAATGTATGTATTAAACAATAGATCAGATCTATTACCTTGCAAGTTAGACGTTCTAACCTTATTGATCTGGGCTTGAGGATGATGTTGCAAGCCGCACATGCATCCGGCCTCTAAGAGTCATCCACACGAGCCCACGAATCTCGATCAGAAGTCCTGCTTCAGGAAATCAGCACAGTATGCTAGTACTGCGCTGATCCTTCTTTGATGGTTGATCAGGTGCCTCCTTCTTCTTGATTTGGACTCTTCCAAAGATGGAAAGTAGAAGGAGGAGTTTTAGATCTGAGACGCTCTCAGAAAACTCAAGATAGAGGGAGGAAAGATATGAAAACAAAAACCCTAGAAGAAGACCCTCTTCTTCTTCACGTTTTTCTCTCTAGACACCCAAATTTGCATCTTTTATATCTATACTACCCAAAGGTATTTCTCTCTGATTTTTGGACATAATAAAGGACTCTCAAATCTATGACCTCTCCTAAAATTTCATAAAGAAACTCATTTTATACAGTGAGATATGATAGAGTCCTTGTCTAGGTCAAATACCTAGTCAAGGCTTATCCAAACATGGCAAGATAAGGGACGCCCAACTCTTGAGCACCTCCTTCATATTTTCATGCATGGATTACTAGAAAAGGGTGCACAATGTATACCCTAAAATCCATGAAAATTCTAAAAAAAATTTGGATAAATTCGGTGCAAAATTGAAAGAGTTTTGGATTTCTAAAACTCTATCTCATAGAATTTGAAATCCAAACTTATTCCTTTTAGATTTGATCCAAACCACCTTCCATGTAAGAAAGAAGAGAGGAGACCTTTTGTGAATATGAGAGAGATCTGAGAGAGGGCTTTTGTCACACAAAATAAGTGGAGATTGGCGTTGAATAAGAGAGAGGGCGTGGAGAAGGCTTATGTGGCGCAAGGTGGAATCCTAGTCTTACTAGGATTCTGTCTTATGACTTGTTCTAATTTGGTTTCCCAAACCAAATCAAAGCAAAATTAGATCAACCCAATTAAAATAGATCTTAACCCAATTAAGAACCTAATTTAATCAAATTAAATTAGATTTAAATCTGATTTAATTTTTTAATCAAATTAGAAATTAGATTGACCCAAGTCCTAGTTGAACTAGGACTAGTTTTTTCTTGCACTTGGCTTATCCAATAAACCAATTGGACTTGATCCAATCAAGTCCAAACCAAATCTAATTAAATCATATTTAATTAGACTTAATCTCAGCCCATTGGCTTAATCAAATTAAGCCAATCAGCAATTGAATTGCTAATAGATCTTCCTGCAACACTTGCACTGGGTTAAATGTCAATCGTATTGATCATTTAACCCTAGAACGATTCTTAATCGTTGATCAACCATCTGATCGGATCATGAACTCTAATGTGTGTGACCTCATAGGTCCGAACCTAAGCCGGTAGCATAGGAACAAATTTCTATACCAATCAAAGTGACCATCTAGCATTGGTACCCGACGATCGGATAGGTCGAATGTGTAGAACAACATCCTTAGAACCCATGCGGATATAGTTTTCATATAATTCATCCCCTTGACCAAAATGATCATAGGACACCCCAGAGTGTAACTGTCAACTCTGATCAGGTTGTCCATATTGTATTTCAAAATATCAAATCCATCTGATGGATTACCCTGGCCAAGGTTTTGCTAAATTGAAATACAGCGACTCATTCTTCTCCAACTCTTGGAGTGGTCAATCCCATCTCGATCACACTCTGACTTCGCAAGTACTTGACTGTGCCCAAAATCCTTTCGTCCCTGAATTAGAAATTCAGTTAGTCCAGTACCAAAGCACAGTGAGTTGCTTGCAAGTCACTGAGGCGATCTCAGGTCTAAGGGATACTTATACCTATATCCCATCAGAGACATTCTCGACAGCAGAATACTCTGGAGTTGGTCACGTGCAATGATGATGTACCCTTACATCTCACCTGTATGCCATACCAGTATCTCCACACTCTTTGGTTAAGAGGACAACCAACCCATATGGCCTACAACGACCTATGCTCGATAGAAGCTGTCGTCCTTATTAACAGCCTATCATTTGGTCGTGAACAGTTTTAAGGACTAATCGATAAATCCTCTCTTTATCAAACCTAAATAGTCCTAAGAACTTCATCATAACAACGGAGTTCATTAGAAGATGAAAGCTTATGATGAAAATGTCAAATACATTTTATTTATTAACAAATCAATTACAATACTTGGTTGCTCAACCGTCAACAGCTTGACGATTGGCTTTTTGGGACACATTTCCCAACAACTCCCACTTGTCCTAAAGCCACTCGACACAGTATCTAATACCCATCTTCGACTTGTGGTTGTCGAACTCCTTTATTGCCAGGGCTTTAGTGAAGGGGTCGGCTAGATTCTCCTTTCCGTCGATCTTCTGAAGGTCGACGTCACCTTGATCCACGATCTCTTAAACCAGGTGGAAGTGGTGCAAGATGTGCTTCGTCCGCTGATGTGCTTTGGGTTCCTTCACCTGAGCTATGGCACCAGTATTGTCGCAGTAGAGCAGGATTGGACCATCGAGGGAGGGTGCTACTCTGAGCTCAGTGATGGATTTTCTCAGCCACACAGCTTCTTTCGCGGCATCCGATGCTGCGATGTACTCTGCTTCACAAACAGAGTCTGCCACAGTATGCTGCTTGGAACTCTTCCAGTAGATGGCTCTACCATTCAGAGTAAAGATATAACCCGACACGCTCCTGCTGTCATCATGGTCAGATTGGAAGCTGGAGTCTGTGAACCCCACAAGTTTCAGATCTGACTCGCCATAAACCAACCATTGGTCCTTAGTATTTTTCAAATACTTAAGGATGGCTTTAACCACTTTCCAGTGATTTTCTCCAGGATCAGATTGGTATCTACTCACTACTCCTAGTGAGTATGCCACATTTGGTCTTGTACATGTCATGGCGTACATGATAGATCCCACAGCTGAAGCATATGGGACTCTACTCATACGCTCTCTCTCTTCAGGAGTTGTCGGACAATCCTTCTTAGAGAGAGAAATTCCATGGCCTATCGGTAGATAGCCCTTCTTGGAATTCTCCATGCTGAACCTCTTCAGCACAGTGTCTATGTACATGGACTGGGATAATCCAAGCATCCTTTTAGATCTATCCCTATAGATCTTCATCCCTAGGATGTAGGATGCTTCACCCAAGTCCTTCATGGAGAACTATGATGACAACCAAACTTTTATTCCCTGTAGTGCGGGGATGTCATTCCCGATTAAGAGAATGTCATCCACGTACAAGATAAGGAATACCACAACTAGACCATTTGCCCATTTATAGATGCAGGGCTCTTCTCCATTCTTAATGAAGCCATACGTTTTGATCACCTTATCAAAATGCATGTTCCAACTCCGAGAAGCTTGCTTCAATCCATAAATGGATCTCTGAAGCTTGCACACCTTGGACTCATCTGTGGATGTAAACCCCTCAGGTTGTATCATATACACCTCTTCAGTCAGCTCTCCATTCAGGAAAGCTGTCTTTACATCCATCTGCCAGATCTCATAATCCAGATGGGTAGCTATTGCAAGCATTATCCGAATGGATTTGAGCATTGCCACAGGGGAAAATGTCTCGTCATAGTCAATACCATAACGTTGACGATACCCCTTGGCGACCAGACGGGCTTTATAGGTCTCCACCTTTCCGTCTGCGCCCCTCTTCCTTTTGATGACCCATTTACACCCAATGGGTTTAACCCCTTCAGGTGGGTCAACCAATGTCCATACATCATTGACCTTCATGGACTCCATTTTGGATTTCATGGCTTCAAGCCATTTCTCGGAATCAAGTCTCTGCATTGCATCTATATAAGTGATCGGATCCTCATTATTCTGATCAAGTTCGATGGGATCTCCATCCCAGACCAAGAAACCATAGTATCTGTCCGGCTGACACGGTACTCTACTGGATCGTCTTCATGGTGCAGGTACATTGGGCTCTGGATCTGATCTAATCATATCTGACTCAGGTTCAGCTATTGGTGTCGGTCCTTCTACCTGTTGAACTTCATCAAGTTCAACCTTAGAGGCAACGGTTCCTTCACCAAGGAACTCCTTTTCTAAAAAGATTGCCTTAAGGCTGACGAACACCTTTTGTTCATCAGCATGGTAGAAAAAATATCCTTTTGTCTCTTTAGGGTACCCTATGAATGAGCATTTGTCAGACCTAGGTCCTAGGTCCAAGTTTGTCTGTGACTAATCATTTGACATAGGCCGGGCACCCCCAGACCCTAAGGTATGAAAGTGCTGGCCTACATCCCATCCATATCTCATATGGAGTCTTAATTACAGACTTACTTGGAACTCTATTTAACAGATAACAGGCTGATTCGAGTGCATATCCCCAGAAGGATATCGGCAAGCTAGCAAAACCCATCATGGATCGGACCATGTCTAACAGAGTCCGATTCTTCCTTTTAGACACACCATTATGCTGTGGTGTTCTTGGAGGAGTTCATTAGGAGAGAATCCCATTCTCTCTTAGATATGTGAGAAACTCACTAGAAAGGTATTCTCCTTCTCGATCAGATCGAAGAGATTTAATACTCTTCCCAGTTTATTTTTCTACTTCACTTCGGAATCGTTTGAACATTTCATGTTGCCCAGCTATGCAACCCAAGAGGAGGGGGTGAATTGGGTTTCTAAAAATTTTAGGCTTAATTAATTACTTATGATGAATGAGAACAAAGACTTTAATTCAAGATTAATTATCTAAAGTAAGAATGCAAGGATATAATAAAGAAATAAAGAAAAACAAGAAAGCACACCACAAACACAAGGATTTATAGTGGTTCGGTGCCAACCTTGCACCTACATCCACTCCCCAAGCTCCTACTTGGGAATTCTAATCTACTATACTTGTATTCAACCCGAATACAAACATCAGAAACTCCGACACCAGCTATCCCAAGCTAGTCTACTTGTTTTTCGGGTACAAGTCAACCCAAAACACTCCGATTTCAGGTTCGGATCAACCTTCCCTTGTTTTGAAAATCCTCCAAAAATAAGAACAAATACTCACAAAGAGTAAAATAGCTTAGAGCATAAATTAATACAATAACAGCTCCTTAAATGAGCGAATATAACAATAAAAATACTTTACTCAAATGAAGAATCCCCTTTTTGGATTTTCTCAAGGTGGATGAACGCTTGAATGAATGCTTGAGAAGAGGATGATCTTTGATTGAAGACTTCTTGAAGGCTTTGAAAGATCTCTAGATCAAGGTTGAAACAATAGGCATGAAAAATCCTCTCTTTGAATGCTCTTGAATCTCTTTCACAATCTCTCGTGTATATTGTGGATCACCTGTCTCTCTCTCGTGTAGATTTTGGATCCTCTTTTCTTTTTCTCTCGAATGTCTCGTTGATCACTTCATGTATATTTTGGATCCTCTCAATTGTATCCTGTATTTTCACCTTTTGAAATATTTTATAGCATTAAGAAACAAGAGAAAACATATTAGGCAGAAAAAGAGCCGTTAGAGCATTTTTAGGGAGCATAAAAGGCAATTAAAATAGGCAAAAAACTAGCCGTTGCGGACGATTTCCGTCATAAGGGTCGACTCATGAGTTGACTCATGCTTCAGGAGTCGACTCATGAGTCGACTTCTGTTGCATTAGCCAGAAATTTTGATTTCTGGATTTTTTGTCCCAAATCAGCAGAGGTCGACTCATGAGTCGACTCATGCCTTGTGGGTCGACTCATGAGTCGACTCACAGGTCGTGCCAAGCCAAAAATCCAGCGTGCCATGGGAAATTTTTGCGTGCCAATCAGCTCATAGTGCCATGAGTTGACTCATGAGTCGACTCATACACTTCAAACCTTCATAACTTCAAAAATATAAGTCCAAAAATAATAAAATTTTCACCAATAGTTTACAAATCATTTGTTCTACCAAATGATACTATCAAATCAGGATTTTAATAAAATTATGATTTTGCCCTTGAAGAGCATAAAGATTTTTTCAATTTAAAATATTTGTATCCCTTCAATCTGCTTTGTAATCATCAAAATCAATCTAGGAGCAACAATCTCCCCCTTTTTGATGATGACAAAATACTTGAACAAAAGCATTTATGTGAATGCATTAATTTCAAAAGAATGCACTATAGGTGTAAAAAAAAAATGATTCTTTTGGCATGTGATATAAATGGTCATATGCAAAAATAGTTTGTCCATTTTCTTAAAGATTTGAAAAGATGCTCATTGGATTATGTGAATTTGGTGTTAGAGCGGAAAACTTATTTTTGTTATCAGATTAAGCTGTATTTTGAAAATTTGCTCATTCTCATTTGATTTTAGTTTTAGCATCAGAGCAAAAAATAATTATGTGCTTTAATTGCTTTTGAAAAAAAATAATTATGTGTGCCAAAGCATGTTTAAGAGTTGATTTGGAGAGTATATTAGATCATTTTGAGTTTAAGATGTATCAGAGCAAGAGAAAAAAAAATAAATTTTGTAATGTATCAGAGCAAAAAAAAAATTTTTTACAATGTTATCAGAAAAGATTTTACAATGTATCAGAGAAAATTTCACAATGTATCAGAGCAAATTTTATAATGTATCAGAGCAAGTTAAAAATTTTAGGACAATGTATCAGAGCAAGAAAAATAATTTTTACAATATATCAGAGAAAATTTTATAATGTATCAGAGCAAGTTAAAAAAAAATTTTAGGATGTATCAGAGTAAGTTAAATTTCTTAAGAGGTATCAAGGTAAATAAAATTTCAAAAGATGTATCAGAGCAAGTTTGAATTTTGAAGTATATCAGAGCATATTTAAATTTTTTTAAAGCAAATCAGAGCATATGTAAAGAAGTAATTTAAAAATTACTTATTTGCATTGTACTTAGCATTGTATTTTTGATATTGTTCTTTAAATTTTCAATTCATTCATTAATTTCTCATAATTTGGTTTTGATGAGTTGCTTTTTCATAGTTTATGATTTTGCTTTTGTTTGATTGCTTTTTGTTTAATTTCTCAAATTTTTGTTTAATTTCTCCCCCTTTTTGACATCATCAAACATGGTTAACTCTTCCTTTTTCTGAAATATTCTTTAATTTCTCCCCCTTTAGAGTTTATCACAGATGTTTGCTCCCCCTTAATATAGCAATTATCAACAGCAAACAACAACAAAGAGAAGACAATATTTCAACAAGGAGAATATATATAACCAAAATATGATCGATATCATTACAAAAGGTAGAAATATAAGTAAAAGATGATTCCATAAAACCATAATTGTTTCATTACATAGTTCTTAAAATAAAAGTCAACTAGCTAATTTTCAATACATGGCCCCAAAATACAGATTCTAGAACAAGACACTAACACCTAGGATCTAGTAAAGATCAAGACAAGTCAAGGATCGGAGTCATCAGATATGAGATGAGAAGCTGATGGATCAGAAGTGCGTCCTCTACCCCGTCTGCCTCTAGCACGAGTAGGAGAGCGAGATGAACTGGGAGGCTGAGTACGCTGAGATGCTAAGGACTGAACAGAAAGGGTGAGTCTGATGGAATCAAGTACGTTCAGTGCTCTGGAAACAGACTGTAGTAGAGCAGTGAACTGAGTGGTAGCATGCTCACTCGATCCTCGGATCTCTTTCCTCAGTAATTCATATCCACCTTCTTGTGCTCCTCTGAGCCTGCCAGCCTCTGCAGTGAGGTCTGTGACCTCAATAGTTGACTCCTGTGGCTTGGGATGGGCCAAAGCAAGGATTTGCCCCTGCAAGTCAAGAACTCTGCCAGTCAGTCGCCAGACTGTGTCCTCAAGCTGCTGAATCCGGATGGACTGATCTGATATCATTTGAAACACAGTGGAGATGTGGGGAGTCATGGTCTGATTAGAAGAAGTGGCTCTAGATGTAAAAGAAGTACTACTCCACTGACTAGATAGTAAAGAAGCCACACGCTGTGATATCTACTCGATCTGATCGTCAGCCAGTCTGAACTCTAATTGAGGTACTCTGCTCTCTGGCTGATACACTGGTGTGGGCATCCTAGTAAACTCTGAAGGACCAGCCTCTGTATCAGGAATGAACTGAATATGTGGTGATGCTGCCCTGAAGTCATGGACAGGAGATGATGGATCTTCTTCTTCTACTCTGCCTTCAGTTCTGTCTTCAGCTCTCTCTTCAGCTCTCTCTTCAGATCCCTTAATCCAACCACCATCAGTCTTTGTAAATCCCATTCGGTGCAGGGTGTGTTGGTTGAAAGTGTCCACATGAGAGAGCTTAGTAGAAGCCTTCCCCTCACAGCTAACTCCAAACCTCCTAAATACTCTAGTAAGGGCCATACCATAAGGCAAGTGTGCCTTGGATCTGTTCAAAGTTTCTCTCATGGCCTCTATCATAAGTGCAGGGAGGTTTAGGGGGGTCTGAGTGATGACATGAAACATGATACATACATCTCTGCTGGAAAGTAAATCATGTCTACCACTCCTAGGAAAGAAGAGCTTCGTTACCATCTGATGCAGGATCCTCATCTCAATGGACAAAACCTTTGCTTCCAATTTGTTTAAACTCCCTGAATAAGTTTCTCTTAAAATAATTCTGATCCCCTCTTCTTTAACTGGGAGTTCCATATAAGAGTAACCTTCACTAGGCAACTGAAGTATTTCTCCCAATATCCTAGAATCCAAGCAGATATCAATTCCCTTGACTGTTGAAGTCACTGACCCATCTCCATAAAGTAGATTCTGGTAGAATTCTCTAACAAGGTCAACATAGGTGACTTCCTTAATGGAGCAGTAGAGTTCCCATCCTTGGTTTTTAATCTTACTTGTAAAAGTAAAGCCCTCTTTCTCAAAGAACCGAAAATCTATATTCTTCCCGGTTTCGACTTTTCTATCGGAAAGAGGATTCTTACTGGGGCTTAGAAAGGATTGAGAGGGACCTTGAGCAGATACTGAAACTGGAGTGGGAGCAGTTGAAGACTGAGCATGCCTTTTCTTTCGGACAATTTCTTCAGGCTCACGGATTGACTTTCTTCTTTGGGGAAGCTTCATCTTTGGAGCCATATCCAATTTTGTAGCAGGTAAGGAGACTTGGAGGAACACTTGAATGAGTGGAGGAGGGATCACAAGAGAGTGAAGAAGGATTTTGGTGGAGAAAAGAAGTGGATTTGGGAAGATCGGTGAAGTGCTAGGGCACGTTCCAACCGCGCCAAGCAATGCGAGAAAACACAAAAAAAAATCCCTTTCCAAGGTGGCGATTTTTGGTGGAGAGGAGGAGGGAGAATTGCCTCGAACTAGATCCTTGGATTTGGAGCAAAAAGAATTGGAGAAGATGGCTTTTGGAAGGAGGACGATGAGAAGATGAGTCGTCTCATGAACAGGGATCCAGTATAAAAACAATGAGCTCGTGGGAAGTTTGAGGAAATAACAAGTTTGCCATTGAGTCGACTCATGGGGGTCGACTCATGAAGTTTAGAAATTCAGAAAAAATACGAATAAATTCCAAAAAAATTCGAAATTTTGGGAGAAGGAATTTTGCTCAATGATAAGTTTTTAGGATAGATGTTGGAAATTGAGCTCTAAGAGTTTTTGACATGAATTGTTTGGAAATTGAGAAATTTTAGGCATATGGATCTAGAATTCCTAGATTTCTCCTAATTTCACAGAATCTATCCTCACTAAGGGCCTTTGTAAAGATATCAGCTAATTGATTTTCAGTGCAAACATATTCAAGAATTACATTTTTGTTTTGAACATGTTCTCTTATAAAATGATGTCTTATTTCAATATGTTTGGATCTTGAGTGTTGAATTAGATTTTTAGATAGATTTATGGCACTTGTGTTATCACATCTTATTGGTGTTTCATTAAGTTTGATTCCAAAGTCTTCGAGTTGTTGCTTAATCTATAAGATTTGAGCACAACAACTTTCGGCTGCAATGTATTCGGCCTCAGCCGTAGACAGTGCCACCGAATTTTGTTTCTTGCTAAACCATGAGATTAGGTTAACTCCAAGAAATTGGCAAGTTCCACTTGTGCTTTTTCTATCTAATTTACATCCAGCAAAATCAACATCTAAATATCCTAATAAATCAATTTGTGAGTCCTTAGAGTACCATAACCCTAGAGTTTGAGTACCATTTAAGTATCTAAGGATTCTTTTAACAGCATTCAAATGAGATTCTTTAGGATTAGATTGATATCTAGCACATATGCAAACACTAAACATGATATCAGACCTACTTGCAGTTAAATATAATAATGAGCCAATCATACCTCTATAGTATTTTAAGTCTACACATTTACCTTCATCATCCTTGTCAAGCTTACATGAGGGACTCATTGGTGTGCCAATTGATTTGCAGTTCTCCATTCCAAATCTTTTGAGTAGTTCCTTGGTGTACTTGCTTTGGGTGATGGAGATTTTCTCTTTTGATTGTTTGATTTGGAGTCCGAGGAAGAAGGTGAGTTCTCCCATCATGCTCATCTCGAACTCCCCCTGCATAAGCTTAGCAAAGTCTTGACAAAGGGATTCATTAGTAGACCCAAAAATTATGTCATCAACATAAATTTGTATAACTAGCATATCATTTTGATTTCTTTTAGTAAATAGGGTTGTATCTACATTACCTCTTGAAAAACCATTATTTAGTAGAAATTTGCTTAGCCTTTCATACCATGCTCTAGGTGCTTGTTTTAATCCATATTAAGCTTTATTTAATCTAAAGACATGATTAGGAAAAGCATGATTTTCAAATCCAGGGGGTTGTTCTACATATACTTCTTCAGCGATATATCCATTTAAAAATGTACTTTTAACATCCATTTGAAATAATTTGAATTTCATAAAGCAAGCATATGCAAGTAGAAGTCTAATAGTTTCTAATCTAGCAACAGGTGCAAAGGTTTCATCAAAATCAATTCCTTCTTCTTGATTATATCCCTTAGCAACTAGTCTTGCTTTATTTCTAATTACATTTTCATGCTCATCTAATTTGTTTCTAAAGACCCATTTTGTGCCAGTTATTGAATAATCTTTAGGTCTTGATACTAAGGTCCAAACATTATTTCTTTCAAATTGATTAAGTTCCTCTTGCATAGCATTAATCCAATTATGATCATTTTCAGCTTCTTCAAAAGTTTTAGGTTCAAGATGAGATACAAAAGCACAATGATTAACTACATCTCTAAGTGAAGAATGGGTTTTTACCCCATGCATAGGATCACCAATAATTAACTCCTTAGGGTGGTTGTGAACATACCTCCATTCCTTGGGTAGGTCATTTGTACCTTGAGGTTGTTCTTGAATTTCTTCACCTATCTCATCTTGTTCGTCTTCTTGATCCTTGTCTTCTGGAGTTGCTGAATCTTTCAGAGTGATCTCCTTCATACCTTCTATTAGTGGATCTGCATCATCAACACCCTCATTCTTTCTTGAAGGAAGATCGTTAGATTCATCAAAAACAACATGTATGGACTCCTCAACTACTAAAGTTCTTTTGTTGAAAACTCTAAATGCTTTACTAGTGGAGGAGTAACCTAGAAAGATTGCTTCATCTGATTTTGCATCAAATTTACCAAGTTTTTCTTTGTCATTATTTAATACAAAACATCGGCAACCAAAAATATGAAAATATGCAATATTTGGTTTTCTTCCTTTCCAAAGTTCATAGGGGGTTTTCTTTAAAAATTGTCTAATCAAAGCACGATTTAAAATGTAACATGCTGTGTTAATTGCTTCCGCCCAAAAATATCTTGGAAGGTTGCTTTCACAAAGCATGGTACGGGCCATTTCTTCTAAGATTCTGTTTTTCCTTTCAACTACCCCATTTTGTTGGGGTGTCCTAGGAGCAGAGAAGTTATGGCCAATTCCATTTTCATCACAAAAATTTTCAAAATCTTGATTTTCAAATGCAGTTCCATGATCACTTCTAATATTTTGAATTGAAAACCTTTTTTCATTTGTGACTTTTCAATGAAATTTAGTGAAAATATGAAAAGTTTCATTTTTGTGAGCCAAAAAGAAAACCCAAGTAAAACGAGAGTAATCATCTATAATTACAAAGCCATATCATTTTCCTCCTAGACTAGTGGTTCTTGTTGGTCCAAATAAGTCCATATGTAAGAGCTCTAAAGGTCTAGAAGTTGAAACAGTATTTTTGGATTTAAATGAAACTCTAGTTTGTTTACCTAATTGGCATGCATTACAAATTCTATCCTTTTCAAAATTCAATTTTGGCAAACTGAGAACTAATTCTTTTTTAATTAATTTTGAAAGAGAATGCATGCTGATATGTGCAAGTCTACGATGCCACAGCCAACTAGTCTCATTAATTTTAGCATTCAAGGATACTAGGCATTGCATGTCTAATTTGGCTAAGTCATTCAAATCTACCATATAAACATTGCCATGCCTATGTCCTATAAATTTAATGCCATCGTTAATAGGACTAGTCACAATGCAAACAGATGATTCAAAAACTACTTTATACCCTTTATCACAGAATTGGCTAATACTAAGTAAGTTATGCTTTAAACCTTTAACTAATAAAACATTCTCAATGTATTTGGAGGGAGTGATACCAATGTTACCTATCCCGATGATCTTTCCTTTGCCATTATCTCCAAAGGTGACCATCCCTCCATCCTTAGCATCAAGCGTGATGAATTATGATTCATCACCAGTCATGTGTCTCGAGCATCCACTGTCAAGATACCATTTCCTGTTTCCTTCTTGGGATGCTAGACACACCTGCAAGCAAAGGTCAAGTTTCTGTCTTAGGTACCCAAGCTTTCTTGGATCCTTTTAGGTTAGTCAAAATGGTTCCTTTTGGAACCTATATTTTCTTTGTGTTTGCATATTTGTTAATAAGACATGTGTACGATTTATGTCCTATTCTTCCACATTTGAAACAAGTAATATTTGTAGACTTGTTACTTGAATAATTTACATAAATATTCTTCAGAAATTTTTGTTTCTTCAGGGGTTTATAGCCAAGTCCAGTCTTATCATATATAGCTTTCTGATTATCAAGGATCATATTTAGTTTGTTTGAACTTAAGGTGAACTTATCTACTATAGGTTTCAGCTTGTTAATTTCATTCTTTAAGTTTTGATTTTCTTGAATCAAGGTGGATTTTTCAATTGAAAGATTTTCAGCTTGTTTCACTAAGAACTGATTTTCCTATTTTAGTTCTTTATTTTTCTTTCTTAGTTTCTTTAATTCATCAATTAAATCATAGAATGCTTCATGCAATTCTTCAAAAGTAAATTCACTAGTGGATTCGGAAGTTACCTCATTTTCGTGTGCCATCAGGCACAGGTTGGCTTGTTCTGTTGAGGTTTCCTCGTCGGAGCTTGAGTCATCACTTACACTCCAAGTCGCCATCATTGCTTTCTTTTTGAACTTTTTGGGACCTTTCTTCAGTTGTGGACATTCGGATCTGAAATGTCCCGGCTTCTTGCACTCGTAGCATATAAGGGGTTGATCTTTCTCTTTCTCTTTGCTTTGTTCTCCTTTTGTGAACTTCTTTCTCATCCCCTGTTTCCTTTTTCTTAGAAACTTCTTAAATCTCCGGGTGATGAGTGCCATCTCTTCATCTTGTTCTTCATCTTCAGTGTCATCCGTTTCATAATCAGGCGAAGTTATGGATTTGAGGACAATGGTTCTTTTCTTTTGGACTTCATCCTCTTGATGTTGCTTCATGCTAAGTTCATGAGTCATCAAGGATCCAAGAAGCTCTTCTAGAGGTAGAGAGTTCAAGTCCTTTGCTTCTTGGATGGCAGTCACCTTGGCTTCCCAAGTTCTTGGCAATGACCTGAGAATCTTCCTTACAAGCTCACTGTTAGTATAAGATTTGCCAAGACTCTTCAAACCATTAATTATATCAGTAAAACGAGTAAACATAGCAGTTATGGACTTATCATGCTCTATTTTGAACAATTCATATTTATGCACTAGCATGTTTATTTTAGTCTCTTTTACTTGATTTGTTCCCTCATGGGTTACTTCTAACCTATCCCATATTTCTTTAGCAGATGCACAAGTAGAAATACGATTAAATTCATTTGCATCTAGTGCACAATAAAGAACATTCATAGATTTGGCATTTAATTGTGCCAATTTCTTATCAACCTCATCCCATTCTTTCTCGAGTTTGGTTGACTCCTCACCATCTATAATCTTGGTGGGTGTGTGAGGACCGTTCACTATGATACTCCACATATCATAGTCGAGTGCTTGTATGAATATCTTCATCCGAGCTTTCCAATAGGTGTAATTAGACCCATTGAAAAGTGGAGGTCGATTTGTAGATTGCCCCTCGGCTAGACAAGTACCGACATGGGTAGCCTTAGATCTTTGGCTCTTTGATTGTTAGATCAAAGAAGGGCTAGAGCACCGAGCTCTGATACCACTTGTTGCCCAGCTATGCAACCCAAGAGGGGGGGGGTGAATTGGGTTTCTAAAAATTTTAGGCTTAATTAATTACTTATGATGAATGAGAACAAAGACTTTAATTCAAGATTAATTACCTAAAGCAAGAATGCAAGGATATAATAAAGAAATAAAGAGAAACAAGAAAGCACACCACAAACACAAGGATTTATAGTGGTTCGGTGCCAACCTTGCACCTACATCCACTCCCCAAGCTCCTACTTGGGAATTCTAATCCACTATACTTGTATTCAACCCGAATACAAACGTCGAAAACTCCGACACCAGCTATCCCAAGCTAGTCTACTTATTTTTTGGGTACAAGTCAACCCAAAATACTCTGATTTCAGGTTCGGATCAACCTTCCCTTGTTTTGAAAATCCTCCAAAAACAAGAACAAATACTCACAAAGAGTAAAATAGCTTAGAGCACAAATTAATACAATAACAGCTCTTTAAATGAGCGAATATAACAATAAAAATACTTTACTCAAATGAAAAATCTCTTTTTTGGATTTTCTCAAGGTGGATGAACGCTTGAATGAATGCTTGAGAAGAGGATGATCTTTGATTGAAGACTTCTTGAAGGCTTTGAAAGATCTCTAGATCAAGGTTGAAACAATAGGCGTGAAAAATCCTCTCTTTGAATGCTCTTGAATCTCTTTCACAATCTCTCGTGTATATTATGGATCACCTGTCTCTCTCTCGTGTAGATTTTGGATCCTCTTTTCTTTTTCTCTCGAATGTCTCGTTGATCACTTCGTGTATATTTTGGATCCTCTCAATTGTATCCTGTATTTTCACCTTTTGAAATATTTTATAGCATTAAGAAACAAGAGAAAACATATTAGGCAGAAAAAGAGCCGTTAGAGCATTTTTAGGGAGCATAAAAGGCAATTAAAACGGGCAAAAAACTAGCCGTTGCGGACGATTTCCGTCGCAGGGGTCGACTCATGAGTCGACTCATGCTTCAGGAGTCGACTTCTGTTGCATTAGCCAGAAACTTTGATTTTTGGATTTTTTGGCCCAAATCAGCAGAGGTCGACTCATGAGTCGACTCATGCCTTGTGGGTTGACTCATGAGTCGACTCACAGGTCGTGTCAAGCCAAAAATCCAGCATGTCTGGGAAATTTTTGCGTGCCAATTAGCTCATAGTGCCATGAGTTGACTCATGAGTCGACTCATGCACTTCAAACCTTCATAACTTCAAAAATATAAGTCCAAAAATAATGAAATTTTCATCAATAGTTTACAAATCATTTGTTCTACCAAATGATACTATCAAATCAGGATTTTAGTAAAATTATGATTTTGCCCTTAAAGAGCATAAAGACTTTTTCAATTTAAAATATTTGTATCCCTTCAATCTGCTTTGTAATCATCAAAATCAATCTAGGAGCAACATTTCAAATGAATCCGACTTATGTTTCATCAGATAGATATATCCATATCGGGATAGGTCATCCATGAAAATTATGAAGTAGAAATATCCACCTCTAGCACTGGTGCTCATGGGCCCGCATACATCAGTATGTACTAGGCCTAAGAGCTCAGTAGCTCTCTCACCTTTTCCAGTAAAAGATGACTTGGTCATTTTACCAAGAAGACAGAACTCACAGGTTGGAAGTGATTCACAATCACTAACTTCGAGAATTTTCTCTTGAGTCAACCTGTTTATTCTGTTCTTGTTTATATGACCTAGCCTACAGTGCCATAAGTAGATATCTGACATACTATATAATCTAGGGTGCTTGCCAGTTGAATAGACTCTTATCGGGCTGGATCTTTTTGGTCTGGCTCTGCACTGATGTCCCTGCCTGAACATGCACCTTCATCACTTTCTTCTTCTTGTTCTTCTTCCCTTTCTTAAAGGGTTGAGAACCAGAAGACGAACCTCCCACTAAGTTCACCGACTCCTTATGGAGTTGGTGATCTTTCTCAAAGTTCTGAAGTAACCCCAGTAATCCGTGGTAGTTTACTTCAGGCTTTGTCATTCTATAATGAGTGAGGAATGGGAGATAAGACTTGGGCAGCGAGTTCAGTATTGCATCTTTCCCAAGCTGCTCATGCAAGGGAAAGCCGAGCTTGTTTAATCGTTCCATCAGCTCGATCATGTACAATACATGATCAGTGACATAGGCACCATCCCGCATTTTGGCATTGAAGATGGCACAACTAGTCTTGTGCCTCTCTACGTCATCGGGTGTGCCAAAGGAATCCTCCAACACTTGAAGCATGTCCTTTGGTTGAGCCGTCTCGAATCTGCGACTGAACTCGTCGCTCATGGCAGCCAGCATGATACAGCGCACCGTGGTCCGATCACTGAGCCACTTCTGGTAAGTGTCTCTGACTGTTCCACGTGCATTGGCAGCTGACTCTTCAGGTGCAGGATCCATTATCACATATAGGATCCGTTCATGCTCTAGGACTATCTTCAACTTTCGGTACCAGCTACCAAAGTTAGGTCCCACCAACTTATCATTGTCCAACAATGATCGGAGCGATAGAGAAGTGGCCATATTTGCACAAAGGAGAACCATAACCTAATTAGTAATTGATTCATTAAACCTAAAGATTTGGACTTTAATCAAAAGGTTTCTCCCACTATTTTATTCGAATTGGTAGCCTCTACCTCCAACTCGAGGAATTACCTTAATTCCTTAGCGGGTACTAGAATCCACTTAGACTGCACACAAGCCCAACTTTGGTTGGTCAACCCATGTACATCTAAGGATAGGTTCATAACCAATTGTTTCTCTAAACAATTTCTAGTAATTTTAATTTTGCCCCAGAAACCTAATCAGTAGGCTTTGGCCTCCACTGTAAGGATCCGGTTAGGTCCAACCATTAACATGATCATACTTGGTGTATCTAATCAATGAATGATTAAGCCCAACTTTGGTTGGCTCACCTAACCACCATTAGAGAGACACTTCCAAGTCGTCATATGATGAGTGATAATTCCATTAGTCAACAAGCACCAGGCCTTTGGGTCTGCAATGATTATTGAGTTAATGGACTCATTATCAAACACCTTAATGGGAGGCTATGACTCAGTTATCTCCATAACTTTATCATTTTAAGGACCTAATAATTTTAAAGGATTTAAATAATTTAGAGGATGAGGTCAGATGAACCAGCTTATCATGATCCTCCCACTGGCTTCACCAAGTCAGCTTAAGGGAGACCAGGGCTGGTCTAGGAGCACCTAAATCAGTCACACTGATTTACCTAGCTGACATGGGTCAGCTCGAATAGTCAAGTGATCCGATCAAAATATAATTTCACCAAGAGGCCAGGTAAGTTCAATCAGTGGGAGGGTCTGCCAAAGCTTGCCTTAGACACCATCAGAAATAGCCAGGTAAGCGGGCTCCCAATTAAAAACCACCAATCTGATTTACCTTAGACACCAACTGGTTTAATTAGTTTCGATTAGATCAACCTAATAGTTCGTGCTAGACCGCTTAGCCAAGAATCAAGTCTATTTGGTTCTCGTTAAAGACATGGACTTGACCAACTACAACTATTGTAATTGATCTAGAGAATCCTTGACCTAATCTAAGATAATAATTGATTAGATTTAGTCAATTCTTTAATTAAGTCCATCTTCAATATAACCATAGGTCTAACCCAATTAATGGACCTAATTCCCGCTAACCCATTAACCCAATGTGTTATGATTTGTGTCTTAGGTTCTTCAATTCACAATCCTAGAACCTAATCAAACAACTTCTTAATTCTTAATTAAGTTTTGGGCTAAGGGTTGGGTTCGGCTTTTCAAAAAATAATTTTCATATTTGTAAAATAATTTTATAATATGATTCTACCAATCATATTGCATGTTTGATTCATAATTAAGATACAATTGAAATAAACATGAAACTACTTTAGATCTAATCTAAACAGGTTCATGTAATTGAAATAATTTCAACTTTAAACAATTTCTTTGCACAAAAATTATTAACAAAGAAATTTTATTTCAGATTTAAATATATTTTAAATCTAATAAATTATAAATTTAATCTAGATCATATCTAATAAATTTATGATTAAAGATAGATCTACACAAACTAGGACAACCTTTGCACTGTAAAGGGTAAACCTTACAGCAGGACAACCTTGCAGTTTGTGATTGATCTAAAATTTTAATTTCAGATTTAATAATCAGATTATAAATTAGATCTAATCTAAAAAATAATCTAATCATGTATAAATAATCATGTAATAAAGAACCTAGGCTCTGATACCAATTGTAGGAACCAGATCTAGGGTTTCAGGGTTAGATCTTGAAACTTTTTCAAGATCATACAGTGGAAGACTAAAATAAATCAAAATTTATTTTCTAAAATCAAAAAATCTTTAGATCTAAGATCTTATTACATGATTATTACATAGTATTAAATCAAAAATTAAAATATATAAATATAGTATGAACTACATGTTGATCATATCAACATGTTTCTATACTACATCTAATGTATGTATTAAACAATAGATCAGATCTATTACCTTGCAAGTTAGATGTTCTAACCTTGTTGATCTAGGCTTGAGGATGATGTTGCAAGCCGCACATGTATCCGGCCTCTAGGAGTCGTCCACACGAGCCCACGAATCTCGATCTGAAGTCCTGCTTCAGAAAATCAGCACAGTATGCTAGTACTGCACTGATCCTTCTTTGATGGTTGATCAGGTGCCTCCTTCTTCTTAATTTGGACTCTTCCAAAGATGAAAAGTAGAAGGAGAAGTTTCAGATCTGAGACACTCTCAGGAAACTCAAGATAGAGGGAGGAAAGATATGAAAACAAAAACCCTAGAAGAAGACCCTCTTCTTCTTCACATTTTTCTCTCTAGACACCCAAACTTGCATCTTTTATATCTTCACGACCCAAAGGTATTTCTCTCTAATGTTTGGATGGCACAAAGGTCTCTCAAATATTTGACTTTTTATAAAATTTCACAAAGAAACTCATTTTATACAGAGAGATATGATAGAGTCCTTGTCTAGGTCAAATACCTAGTCAAGGCTTATCCAAACATGGCAAGATAAGGGACGCCCAACTCTTGAGCACCTCCTTCATATTTTCATACATGGATCACCAGAAAAGGGTGCACAATATATACCCTAAAAGCTATAAAAATTCTAAAAAAAAATTGGATAAATTCGGTACAAAATTGAAAGAGTTTTGGATTTCTAAAACTCTATCTCATAGAATTCGAAATCCAAACTTATTCCTTTTAGATTTGATCCAAACCACCTTCCATGTAAGAAAGAAGAGAGGAGACCTTTTATGAATGTGGGAGAGGTCTGGGAGAGGGCTTTTGTATCACAAAATAAGTGGAGATTGGCGTTGAATAAGAGAGAGGGCATGGAGAAGGTTTATGTGGCGCAAGGTGGAATCCTAGTCTTACTAGGATTCTGTCTTATGACTTGTTCTAATTTGGTTTTACAAACCAAATCAAATCAAAATTAGATCAACCTAATTAAAATAGGTCTTAACCCAATTAATAACCTAATTTAATCAGATTAAATTAGATTTAAATCTGATTTAATTTTCTAATTAAATTAGAAATTAGATTGACCCAAGTCCTAGTTAAACTAGGACTAGTTTTTCCTTGCACTTGGCTTATCCAATAAACCAATTGGACTTGATCCAATCAAGCTCAAACTAAATCTAATTAAATTATATTTAATTAGTCTTAATCTCAGCCCATTGGCTTAATCAAATTAAGCCAATCAGCAATCGAATTGCTAATAGATCCTCCTGCAACACTTGCACTGGGTTAAATGTCAATCGTATTGATCATTTAACCCTAGAACGATTCTTAATCATTGATCAACCATCTGATCGGATCATGAACTCTAATGTGTGTGATCTCATAGGTCCGAACCTAAGCCAGTAGCATAGGAACAAATTTCTATACCAATCGAAGTGACCATCTAGCAATGGTACCCGACGATCGGATAGGTCGAATGTGTAGAACAACATCCTTAGAACCCATGCGGATATAGTTTTCATATAATTCATCTCCTTGACCAAAATGATCATAGGACACCCCAGAGTTTAACTGTCAACTCTGATCAGGTTGTCCACATTGTATTTCAAAATATCAAATCCATCTGATGGATTACCCTGGCCAAAGTTTTGCTAAATTGAAATACAGCGACTCATTCTTCTCCAACTCTTGGAGTGGTCAATCCCATCTCGATCACACTCTGACTTTGCAAGTACTTGACTGTGCCCAGAAGCCTTCCGTTTCTGAATTAGAAATTTAGTTAGTCCAGTACCAAAGCACAGTGAATTGCTTGCAAGTCACTGAGGTGATCTCAGGTCTAAGGGACACTTATACCTATATCCCATCAGAGACATTCTCGACAGCAGAATACTCTGGAGTTGGTCACGTTCAATGATGATGTACCCTTACATCTCACCTGTATGCCATACCAGTGTCTCCACACTCTTTGGTTAAGAGGACAACCAACCCATATGGCCTACAGCGACCTATGCTCGATAGAAGCTGTCGTCCTTATTAACAGTCTATCATTTGGTCATGAACAGTTTTAAGGACTAATCGATAAATCCTCTCTTTATCGAACCTAAATAGTCCTAAGGACTTCATCATAACAACGGAGTTCATTAGAAGATGAAAGCTTATGATGAAAATACCAAATATATTTTATTTATTAACAAATCAATTACAATACTTGGTTGCTCAACCGTCAACAGTTTGATGATTGGCTTTTTGGGACACATTTTCCAACACATTGATCTCAAATGGATTGATCACTGTCTCCATGATGATCTTTCGATCGGGAGTATTTAGAAACTAACCACTAATTAATACATGTCACAAATTCTCAATACCTTGAGAATGCAAAAATCATCTTTGTTAATTTCTAGGATAAAATATGGATACATAAATATGATTTGAATAAAAATTATCCTTTACTAATAATAAAATATTTACAAGTATAAAGTTTTACCCTAAAATTATAAAATATATCAACCAATAATTGGCTTCTAGAGCACATATCTAATAGACTCCCACTTGACTTAAAGCCAATTGGCCATGTACCTAAGACCCATCTTCTCAAGGTGAGCTTCGATCTTCTGCTAGCTGAGAGGCTTGGTCAGTAGGTCTATCATGTTCTGCATGGAGTCAACTCTCTGCACCTTGATGAACTTCTTCTCGAGGTATTCACATATGATGTAGAATCATCGCTCTATATGCTTGGACTTCTGGTGAGACCTGGACTCCTTAGTAAGGGCTATGGCACCGTTGTTGTCGCAGTACAGTGCAATGATATTCAATGGTGTAACACCCAGCTCCGTAATAAACTTTTTGAATCAGAATACTTTCTTAGCAGCTTCAGAGGTGGCAATGTACTTGACTTCCATGGTCGAATCTAAAATGATCGGTTGTTTAAAACTCTTTCAGCTAACCGATCATTGCATAGAAAAATACATCTTGATGTAGACTTTCTATCATCGACATCAGACATGATGTTCGAATTGGTGTATCCTTCCACTTTCAATTTTGATGCTCCACCAGAGACTAAGAATAAATTCTTATTCCTTCTCAAGTACTTAATGATGTTCTTCACAGCAATCCAGTATTCTTCACCTGGATTTATCTGATATCTACTCGTGACATTCATAGCAAGGGCTATATCAGATCGTGTACACAATATGGCATACATGAGGCTTTGTATTGTCGAGGCATAAGGGATCTTGCTTGTGCACTTGATCTCCTCAGATGTATCAAGACACATCTTCTTGGAGAGATGAATGCCATGCCTAAAGGGTAAGAGATCCCTCTTGGAGTTTTTCATGCTGAATCTCTTCATCATCTCCTCAATGTACATATGCTGTGAGAGTCTTATTATTCTCTTAGATCTATCTCTATAGACGTTCATATCAAGAATGTAGAAAGCTTCTCCTAGGTCTTTCATGGTGAACTTTTTTGACAGCCATACTTTAATTGATGTCAGTATAGTAATATTATTTCTAATTAGAAGGATGTCATCCATATACAATATGAAAAATGTGACAATATTTTCACTGATCTTTTTGTATATACATGGCTCCTCATTTTTGATGAAATCAAATATTTTGATCACATCATTAAAGTGAGTATTCCAACTCCACGATGCTTGTTTGAGTCCATATATGGACTTTTGCAGCTTGCAGACCTTATAATCACTATCACTAGATGTGAAACCCATAAACTACTCCATATAGATATCTTCCACAAAATATCCATTTAGAAAGATAGTTTTCACATCCATCTATCAGATTTTATAATCATGAAAAGCAACAACCACAAGTAGAGTCTGGATGGATTTCAGCATGACCATAGGCGAAAAAGTTTTTTGATAGTCAACGCCTTCGCATTGACTATAACCTTTGTCTATCAACCATGCCTTATAAATCTCTACCTGACCATCTGACCCAATTTTTTTTTTATAGATCCATTTATACCCAGTAGGTACAATACCTTTAGGTGGATCTACTAAGGTCCAAACTTGGTAGGAATGTATGGAGTCAATTTTTGACTTCATCACTTCCATCCATTTCTCAGAGTGTACATCTAACATCGCCTCATCATAGATTTTGAGATCATTCCTAATATCCCTATCTCCCATAAAGAATGCTTCCTCTAAATCTTTTGTAAGAAGACCTAAGTATCTTTTAGCAGAATGGAAGACCCTACTTGATCTATGAGGTGGAGGTGGCACCACATCTACTGACTCATTACTAGGTTCAGGTTCTTGGACTCAACGCTTTTCAGAGACCTTCTCCTCGAGCTCAATCTTCCTCCCACAGTCTTTATCCTTGATAAACTCTTTTTTTAAGAAAATAGCATAACGGCTTACAATCACATTATGATTCTCAGAAAGATAGAAGTAGTATCCCATAGATTTCTTAGGATACTCTATAAAATGAGCTCTAAAAGATCTAACCTCTAACATATCTACCTGCTGTCACTTGACATAGGCTGGACATCCCTAAATCTTAAGATAATCAAGAGTGGCCTCTTATCATGCCATAACTCATATGGTGTGGTAGGAACAAATTTAGAGAAAATTCTATTCAATAGATGAATGGCTAAAAGTAATGCATGTCCCCATAAAAAGTTAGAAAGATCTGTGAAGCTCATCATAGATCGAACTATATCTAATAGGATCTGATTCCTCTTTTTGGATACCCCATTGAGCTGAGGTATACCTGGAGGTGTCCCTTGTGAGACTATACCGTTATCTTTGAGATAGACCTGAAATTCTCCACTAAGGTACTCCCCTCCTTGATCTAATTGAAGAACTGTTATGGGTTTTTCAATCTGTGTTTCTACTTTATGTCTAAACTCTTTAAACTTTTTAAAGGCTTCAAACTTACAGTGCATTAAATACACAAACCCATATCGTGAGAAATCATCAGTAAAGGTTATGAAGTAGATATAGCCACCCCTAATCTGTATATTAAATGGATCATACACATCTGTGTGCATCAGAGCTAATATCTTAGTGACCCTTTCTCCTTGTCCTATAAAGGGCAGCTTAGCCATTTTTTCTTAAAGACATGACTCACAAATCGGATAAGACTCGAAAGTTAATGGTCTGAGAAGACCATCTTTCTCTAGTTTATTGAGTCTATTCTCTCTGATATGATCTAGCCTAAGATGTTATAGATATTTTTGGCTAATCCTATCTCTAGATCTCTTAGATCCTACAGTATTTACTATTTGCTTGTAAACATTAACACTTGCATCCACATGCAAATGATAAAGACTATCTATCAAATTGGCACGTGCAACACATTTATTTTTCAAATAAATTGTGTATGTCTTTATTAAAATAAAAATTATAATTATCCTATGCCAGTATAGAGATAGAAATCAAATTTTTACTAACTACAGAAACATAATAACAATCCTTTAAAATTAAACTAAATCTTGATGGTAATTGCAAAGAGTAGGTCCCAATGGCTGCGACAGTAACTCTTATCCCATTACCAACTCAGAGAGTAATTTCATCTTCTCTCAACCCTCTAACTTCTTTAGACCCTACGTAGAAGTGCATAAATATGCACTCGAACCAGAATCTAGAACCCAACTAGAAGAAGAGGAAACTGTTAGACTAGTTTCAATAACGAGCAAATCAGATATACCTTTAGAAGGCTCATTTAGGTTTAAGACATGAGTCAATTTCTCAGTACTAAAATCTAATCTCAAGTTCTGGAGCCAATCATTGTGATTGAACTTGGTCAACCTATCGATGTCAAGAATTTGGGCTCATGGGTTAGAACTCGATATGGCTATCTGCAAAGAGAATGATTTCTAATTTGATGTTTGTACTTGATAGATGTTTATTCTAAGGGCTTTAAAAATAAACAAAGCTCTCACTATTTTTTCGAATCTCCTACACTCCTTAGGTGAAAAAATGAAAACCTATATGCAATCAGTTTCTAGTGGATGCTGCGCTCTTACTGATCTATGTATACCTCATCTAATAGTTATTGGTGACATATGTACCAATGAGTGGACAACACTTTGTCTTTTGCTTCACCAAGTAAGATATAGTGGATTTAATTTCTAAGTCCTGTGGCCTCACCTAATAATTATTGATATATTTTTTAATCAAGTCAGACCTACCATTCACCAGTAGACATAGAGCTATCATTGGGTCCCTCACCTAATAGTTATTGAGCCCAACCCCATCTCCACCTTGGGATATCAGATGCCAATAGAGTGGTTGTGCCTCCCCGATGCAATTGAACTACTATAACTAACCGAGAAAGATCAACACCAGGAAAGGCACCCGTATTTCTACAATAGTGAAGGATGCTAGACTTAATATTCAATTGAGCAGATTTAATTTAGATCTCATCTACTTAGTCATATACATTAAATGTAATGACTAAACTAGTTTAGGTCAACCCATCTCATGTCTAACCCACCTAGCTGGCATGGGTGAACACAAATCACTAATCAACCAGACTCAATCCATAATCTACCAAATGGCTAGGTAAGTGAGATCGGTGGAAGGTATATACCATTAACTCACCATAAATGCCATCTATGCGAGTAGCTCCCAATTAAAAGCCACTTGTTAAGAATGCCAATCTTATCTTAGACATCAAATGGTCTATTACAATCGAATCCATTGACTTAGTTATTCAAGCTTGAACTAAGGAAACAAATTTGACCTTGAGATAATCAATTCACATCAAGAATGAATCGATTGACTGACTGCAACTAATCTCAATTTTGAGCCCCTATTGACCCAAACCCATCAATATCTGATTGGGTTCGATCCACTACTCAAAATTGGAAAAAGGGTTCTAACCAGATCTAATCATGAATCCTATTGTGGTTTAATCTCTAGACCTATTGGTTCAACCCATATCCAAGCCCATATTTTATGCAATTAAAATTTAGATCTTAAATTCATGATTTTTAGATCTTTTAATTTCAAATCTTAATTCTAAATTAAGTACATTATGGACATGAGTTCAGCTTAGATGTCAAAATAATTTTTAATCTAAACCAATTAATATTGTATCAAATACAATTTTATATTTTGATATTCTGCTTGCATCATTTAAAATTTTAATTTAGATGAGAAATAAATTTTAAATCTAAACAACTTTTCCATGCAACAAAATAAAAGATCTTATGATTTTTAGATCTAGGGTTTGACTGAAAAGTAAGTTTTAGACCATGGGTGTACAAATCATATATCATATACATCATTTTCAAATCTAAAACTAATCAACAATATATATCAATATATACATAAATATCTAGATCTAAAAAAAATCAAAATACATATCTAACATATATATTAAAAGATCTATATTTAAAATATGTCTCACATGCATGCAGTTTTAGATCTAAACTATAACCATATATCACACATATATATTAAGTTTCAGATCTAAAACTAATAAACACATATCTCATATATGTAAAATTAGATCTAAAATAATGATTAAAATATTTTAAAAATATTTTTTCAAAAATGGTTCGCATCAGACTAGGATAATATATTCAATATAGGGGGCAAACTATATATCAGGATAACCTTATATCAGTTTGATGCGAACTTTTAATCATTTTAATTTTAGATCTAATTATTAGATATGTATCCTAAAAGCTAATCTTGACTGACACATACCTTTCTCTAGAGAATATTTTGCACTTGATGGGCAGTCTTTATAACCAATCATGTCTTATGTGTCCATGCTTTGTCCTATAAATTAATAAAGATAATTTTATATATTCTTAAGATATTAAAACTTTGAGACATATATTATTAGTGATTAATTTTTAAATACTTTCGATCGAAGGATCATCATGGAGGATAGTGATCAAGCCATTCAAGATCGGTGCATGTATCACCTCCCTTTAGGACAGATGAATCTCGAGTCTATGGTGTAGAGACTCCAGGATGATAGTGTAGGTGGTTGTTAGAGAATAACTTGCACTGAGCATGACCAACATGAAAAACTACTTGGATGTCTACTCACTCATCAGTGATTTTCTT
Source organism: Elaeis guineensis (assembly GCF_000442705.2). NCBI lineage: Eukaryota > Viridiplantae > Streptophyta > Magnoliopsida > Arecales > Arecaceae > Elaeis > Elaeis guineensis. The sequence goes on along the minus strand of NC_026004.2, from coordinate 38,480,764 downwards.
AATGCTGTAGTGGTGTGACTGGTCCTTTGACCTGTGATGTATTGGTTATTCACAGTAAGGCTACTTAGTTTGACTGCACGTTTCCTTGATCCCTAGCCATTCGGATCCTTAATGTGTATATTGGCTATTGTAGATTTAGATTCACTGTTTGGAGTAGGATGCACCTAGATGGAATCTATCGATCTTGCTACAAAAGGAGAAGTCATATGCAATGCGTAAGACTAAGTTCAAAAAATCTCTAGTCAGAGTAAGTGTGAATACTAAAAAAAAATTTTCATAAGATTTACAAATAAACTTGAGTCGAGTCAATCTAGCATATGACTGATGATGGAATTTGATGAGTTCTCCATAACCTCCATCATGTCGGGACTTACGATAGAGGGATTATATCACATGATAACTGCACTTAGGGGTTCACTTTTCTATTCTATTGGGTTACCACTATATGTTTCTAGACATTACTGGTAGATCGTAAGAACTCACAAATATCATTTTCAGATCAATGATCTTTGTTGAGGTGAGTTGGAATCATTTCAGCCCATCGAAAAGAGTTTTGATGATACTGTGATAGAGATCACGGTATGTCTCACTACCAGACAAAATAGAACCTGATGGGTCACACACAAAAGGAGTATGACCTGATCAATGACTTAGATCATATTCAAATTATCAATCAGATTGATAGTTTAAATTTTAGAAACTACTTAATTGCAAGCGTTATAGTTTTGGCAGTTGCTAATTATCAGTGTAGAGACTTAATTGCAAATGTTATAATTTTTGAAGTAGATTAAATTATAGATTAAATTTTAATTAATTTTAATTAGATTTTATTTAATTTAATTTAATTTAATTTAATATTAATTAGGTTTAATTATCCAAATCAGATTTGGATTACAAGCTTGATTAGATCAAGCTTGACAGCCTTTTCGAATTCACCTCGTTTCAGACTCGATTTGAATCTGATTGAGATCAAATTTGGACAAGAAGAATCATGACTCAGAGAGCTCAAGTCTCTTAAGATTCTTTCTTAAAAAATCATGCCAAAAAGAGAAGAGGGGCATTATTTTTCTCATCCTTCTCTTCTTGCATGCTTGAAAGGGGAAGGGGCATCAATAGTTGGTAACACACCTTATCTAGAATTCTTTCTCATCTAAATTTTTTTTATTTGAATATGATTCAAAATAAGATAAAAATTCATTTGATTGGGGTGTGAAAAAATTATTTTGTGTGACAAAAAAATTAGAGATGGAGGGACATGCGCTATATATGAGAGGATATTTTTTTCTTACATCACATCATTATCTCCAAGCACTTTCTACCCTTTGATTTGATTTGAACGCCCAAGATCAAATAGGATTTGATCTATTAAGGCATTAAGAAAGGTTTGGGCATGAGATATGAGTGGTTGGTGACAAAAATAAGAAGAGGGAGAGAGGGTGCGTGTAATAAAAAGAGAGTCTTCTTTCTTACATCAAAAACTTCCTCTCCCAATGCCTCTTGTTTTCTCCCCTTCATCCAATGCCAAGATATGATGGTGATCAGATCTAAGAAGAGAAAAGAAGAAGAAGGGTTCTTCTTCTCTTCATGATGATTTGGTTCAGATCCCATCAGATCTGTGCAAAAGAGTTCGCGCAGCGATCTCCTTCTTCAAGATCTGGAAGAAGAGATCTAGATCCAAAGATGAGGAGTGAGATCTGTAAGGTGCTAGCACATCAGTGATCTTAGTACTCTGATCAGACATCTCTGTGTGGATACCAGTAGAGATCAGATGCATGCGTAGCTATGATCAGAACCCGAGATATCCGTATGATCTGAGGTATGGAGATTTGATCTCCAATTTGTTCTTCTAACTGTTTGTTTTCTTTTACAGATTTTAGATCATGGTTGAATATTCATATCAAGATACTAATTATAATTTTTAGATTAGATCTGATATGAAATTTAATTAAAAATATTTTAATTGATTTACTTCCACTGCTTAGATGCTTAAAAAATTTTTGAACTTCACGTACGAAACTGTAGTGGTTTTCTAATAGTGGTATCAGTGCATAGGTTCTGATACAAACATGAAAATTCTCTCAGATCTGAAATTTAATTTGTAAAAATTAGATCTAAAAGTTAGTTTGATGATCTACTCATTCTGAAATAAGGTTATCCTAGCATAATTCTATTATGTTAGATGGCTGTCCTAGAATGATGTAGAACATTGATTAAGGTTAGATCTAAATTTTCTACATGCTGTAATATGATTACAAAATTATTTTAAATTCAAAATTATTTTAGATCTAAAATAAATCATGAATTATTCAAATTTAAAATTAGTTTTAGATCTGAAAATATTAATTAGGGTTTAATTTGGATCTAGCATGATTGTTGAAATTTTTATTACATGCATAAATTCATAGTTATTGTTCATATGTTTAACATATGAAAAATAATTAAATCTAATTTTTAATTGATTATGTATATGATATATTAGATTAAATTCTTAGTAGCTTAGTAATTGAATTAGGATAATCACCATGGTCGTCTGATTATAAGATGATGAAAGGATTAAAGTCTCTCTCTTATCCATTCGATGGGTTCTCTCTTATGACGTGTAAGGGTGCCGATTGTGATATTTTTCATGAAGATGAATCGTGAATAAAAAATTTATATATAATATATATTTTACATTTAAATCAGATTATGTATGTATTTTTATATATTTTAGATCATTAAAATATTATATTTGATATATTATTTTGACACATGATCTAAAACTTAATTTTTGCAAAATTCTAGATCCAAAACTCTAGGCTTTGTTTGTATGAAAATATGAAACTGTAACTGGTATGCTTGTAGAGTTGACTCGATTCTCAATTGGATCGACTCAAGTTGTTGAGGTGAGTTGACTCATTTTTGTTGGAGTCGACTCGAAACTCTGGTAGGTCAGCTCATTTGCTGATGAGCCGACTCAATTGTATAGGTTAGGTCTATAGATTTCTATTTATCTTAGTATTGTGCCGACTCACTGTGATAAGTCGATTCATGTACCAGAATGAGTCGACTCGATTCTACAAATAATTTTATTATATAAGATACAATAAAATAGTTTAGATTAAAAATTGTTTCGAGATCTATACTTAAACCCATGTACATAATGTACTTAATTGAGAATTGAGATTTGAAATTATAAGATCTAAAATTATCAATTTAAGATCTAAATTTCAATGCATAAAATATGGGCTTCAGTTATGGATTGAGCAAATTAGGTTGAGAGACTAAACTACAACTAGGGTCATTGATTAGATCAGGTTAGAATCCTTTTTGATTTTGAGTAGTTGATCAAACTTAATCAAGAGTTGATTGGGATTAGATCAAAGGGGTTCAAAATTAAATTTAGTTGTAGTTGGTCAAATTGATGCACATGTGATGTGAATTGATTAAGTCAAGATTGAATTTGGCTCAACAGTTCTAGTTCAGGTCTACATGTTAACCTAATTGATTCTAATCAACCAATTTGATATCTAAGGCAAGTATTAGATGGTGGTTATTTAATTGATTCCATTGTCTAACCTGATCAATTCGTTGGTGTCTGAGAAAAGCAATGGGGGGGCCCCCACTCATCTTCACTTATCTGACCATCTTGGGAGATTATGTTTTGTATTAGGTTACTTGTTGACCCGAGTTCACCCATGCCGACTAGGTTGGTCAGACATGGAATGTGCTGATCCAAATCGGATTAGTCATTACATCAAATGTATATGACTAATTAGAAGAGATCTAAATGCAAATCTCCTCATCAAATATTAAGTCTACTGGTCTTCCACCATTGTAGAGATACAGATACCTTTTTCGATGTTGATCATTCTCGACTGGTTACAGTGGTTTGGTTACATCGAGAACACACAATCACTCATTGGCATTAGATGCCTTGGGGTAAAGATAGGGTTGGGCCCAATAACTGTTAGGTGAGGGACCCAATGACGGCTTTGCACTCATTGGTAAATGGTGAGTCAGACTTAACTAAGAAATGTATCAATAACTGTGAAGTGAGGCTATAGGACTTAAAGACCAAGTCACTGCAATATGCTTGGAGAAGTATCTAGATAAAGAGTTGTCCATGTATTGGTGTACATGTCATCAATAACTGATAGGTGAGGTACCATACATCAATGGGACCGTAGCATCTACTAGAATCACTTATCGCATTAGGGTTTTTGTTTCTCTATCCGAGGAGTGTGAGAGACTCGAAAAATTAGTAGAGCCTTTGTTTATTTTTAAAGTTCCTAGAATAAACTATTACAAGTATAATCATCTAATTAAATTTTTTACTCTGTATGATCAATTTTTCAACTTTCAATACTCTAGCTCGAATCTTAGATATTAACCACTTAACCAAAATTAAATTACATATTCTGACTCAAAAATCTAAGAATAATTTTTAGCTTTTAGAAATTAAACCATGATTTTTGATCAGGTTAACCCAATGTCATCAGCTTGTCCAATCCATAGTCAACGAGCTATACTTGACAAATGGTTGGATATTAAAAATTAGGTTAGATGCTATAAATTAGACTTCATAGTTGATGAAATCCAATATATACATAAGGATATGTAGACTGCCAATGACATGCTGATTCATCTGTAATAGTTGTGAGATGATCAGAGTCACACAATACATGAGATGCATGATGAGCAGTTTCTTTATGATCAATAATCAAGGACATTAAAGAGCTTGAAAAGCTCGACATGATCATACATAAGAAATTGGTAATAGATTTGATCCTATAATTTCTCATTCATATGGATAGTTTATAAAATTATTATATAAATAAATAGTATAGCACCTTAACTGAATTGATTAATATGTTGGTAACTAAGCGATCTTAAAATATTCAAAGGTACATACCTGAAGAACCTAAAGAAACAATGATATGCCTTCGGAAAGTATGTCGAATTGCTTAAAATTTTTCTTATAATTTTTTCTTTTTCATTAGACTTTAATGCATATTACACACTTTAATATAAGGTCTAAGAAAGAAAGAGGACTGAAAAAAGGTGAAGTGACTCTTTTAAGTCAGCAATGGTGCAAAAATTGCACTGAGGCTGTGAGCACCTAACCTCAATGATTACCATTTGGATTTAGTTCATTATCATTTGCATGGTGATATATTTGTGAACTTATTTGAGAAAAATAGTGAATGCCATTGGGTCTGAGAGATCCAGAACCAAATAATCTAAAGTATATAGATGGTTCTTTTGGCTAGGCCATGTATGAGAAGAAATAATTTACCGACTGAAAAAAATGGACATTTGGGCTCATTGACTATTAAGTCATATCTAGTCTGTAAATCATCTCTTTGAAGATTAATGACTAAGCTATCCTTTATGTGATAAAGGGATAGGACCACTGAAATATTTGTCCTAGTACACATACGATGTGCATGGCCCATTTGATGAGCCAGACTAAAAGGTTATCACTACTTCATCACCTTTACCGATGAACTATCATGGTATAGGAGATACAAATTTGAAAGACTTTGAAAGGTTCAAAGAATTCAGATGTGAAGTAGAAAGGATAAATCAAAAAATTTCTAAAGATACTTTGATCAGATCGAGGATGTAATATCGAATAGAGAATTTATCGGTTATCTAAAAAGAATGGCATAGTTTCATGATAGAATTCTCCTTATACACCTCAGCTCAATGGTGTATCTGTGAGGAGCAATGGGGCTATATGAGATATGGTTCGGTCCATCATGAACATCACTAGTTCAACTATTGTTTCCTTAGGAACAAGATTTAATTTATTAAATTTAAATTAGGTTTCCTCTAAAGTTGGTTTCACCACACCATATGAGATATGATATGGTGGATAAGTTAGAGGATAGGTCTTTAAGAACTTGTTTATGGGGTATCCCAAAAGGGTTTGGGATGTCATTTTTCTTCCTAATGGTTCACAATATGATTGTGAGCAATCATGCTATTTTCTTAGAAACAGTAGGAGGATGAACTCAAAGAGAAATCTCTAAAGAACAATGAGTCACAAGATCTATACAACCTATTTAAGATGAGCCAGTATATGTAGTACCTCCTCCACTTCATAGATCTAGTAGGATCTCCTATCCTTTAGAAAGGTACTTGGTATTCTTACAAAGAATTAAGAGAAAGTATTTCTTAAGGAAGATTGTGAATATAGGGATGATTCCAAAACTTACAACGATGTGATATGAGGAATCATGTATTTACATGAAGATCAGTGGGAGAGTCCCATACTGACATCCGTTATGATGTGGTTACATATAAATTTTTTTTTTCAAAGATCTAGGTCAAACATTCTAAAAATAAAAGGTCTATAAAGATAGATCCTAAAAGGATGTTTAGTTTTCACAAACAAGTACATAGAAGAGGTGCTAAAAGGGTTTTGCATTGAAACCTTCAAGAGGGATCTGTCATCCTTTTAGGCATAGGTGTATGCCAAGCTGTGTACTCGACTTAATATATCTTGTTGTGAATGTCACAAGCAGATATTAATCGAATCCTGGCTAGGAGCATTGGATTGCTACGAAAAATATCTCTTAGTACTTGAGAAGCACTAAAGGATCATTCTTCATCTTTGAAGAAGGGTTAGAGCTAAGAGTGGGAGGATATACTAATGCTGATGATAGAATATCTATATTAGCATGTATTCTTGAGTTTTGTTGGTTCAGTATGTTGGAAGGGTTCCAGACAAGCAATCAATAGAAGCTAAATATGCTATAGATCTACAGGATGTGTTCTGATTCTTATAATAGTTGCGGAACTTGATGTCATACTATTAGATGCTATGACATTGTACTACAAAGGTAATGATCCATAGCCCTTGCTAAGGAGTCAAGGTCTCACTAGAAGTCCATGCACATAGAGCAGAGATATACGTAATTACCTCAAGTAGAAATGCATGGAGGTATAGAGAGTAGACTCCACATAATAGTGGTAGGCCCAAGTCACTTAGCAAGTTAAACACTGAAGCCTGTCTTCAGAAGATGGGGCTCAGGTATATGGCAAATTGGCTTTAGTGCAAATAGAAGTTTGTTAGATGTGTGCCCTAGAAGGCAATCTTGGCTGACACATATCTTTCTCAAGGATATGTTTTATACTTGATGGGCAGTCTTTATAACCAATCATGTCTGATGTGTCCATGATTTATCCTAAAAATTAACAAAGATGATTTTATATATTCTCAAGGTGTTGAAAATTTGGGACATATATCATTAGTGGTTAATTTCTAAATACTCCCGATTGAAGGATCGTCACGGAGGACAGTGATCAGTCTACTCAAGATCGATCTATGGATCACCTCCCTTTAGGGGAGATAAGTCTTGAGTCTGTAGTGTAGAGACACCGAGGTGAGAGTGTAGGTGGTTGTTAGAGAATAACTTACACTAAGCATGACCAACATGAAAAATCACTTGGATGTCTACTCACTCGTCAGTGATTTTTTCGATGCTGCAGTGGTGTGACTGATCTTTTGACCTACAGTGTGTTGGCTATTCGCAGCGAGGCTAGTTTGACTACACATTTCTTTGGTCCCTAGCCATTCGGATCCTTGCTATATATGTTGGCTATTATAGGTTCAGGTTCACTGTTTGGAGTAGGATGCACCTAGATGGAATCTCTCGACCTTGATAGAAAAGAAGAAGTCATATGCGATTCGTAAGACTAAGTTCAAAAAGTCTCTAGCTAGAGTAAGTATGAATACTAGAAAAGAATTTTCACAAAATTCATAAATAAATTCGAGTCAAACCAATCTAGCATATGACTGACAATGGGGTTTGATGAGTTCTTCATGACCTCCATCAAGTCGGGACTCATGATAGAAAGATTGTATTACATGATAACTGCACCCAGAGGTTCATTTTTTTTATTCTGTTGGGTTATTACTATATGTTGCTAAATATCACTGGTAGATCATGAGAACTCACTAAGATTATTTTCGGATCAATAATCTTTATTGAGGTGAGTTGGAATCGTTTCAGCCTATCGAAAAGAGTTTTGATGATACTGTGATAGAGATCACAATATGTCTCACTACCAGATAGAATATAACCTGAAGGGTCACATACAAAAGGAGCATGACCTGATTAATGGCTTGGATCATATTCGAATTATCAATCGGATTGATATTTTAAATTTTAAAAATTATGTGAGCGTTACAGTTTTGACAACAGCTAATTGTTAGCCCAGGGAATTAATCATAAATATTATAATTCTTTTCAACTGATTAAATTATGGATTAAGCTTAAATTAATTTAAATAATATTTAATTTAATTAAAATTAATTTAATTTAATATTAATTAGGTTCCATTATCCAAATCAGATTCGAATTATAAGCTTGATTGGATCAGGCTTGATAGTCATTTCAAATTTGGCTCGTTTCGGACTCGATTTGAACCCGATTGAGATCAAATTTGAACCAGAAGAATCATGACTCAGAGAGACTAGATTCTTTGAGACTCTCTCTTTACAAATCATACTAAGAAGGGAAGAGGGGTATTATTTTTCTTGTCCTTCTCTTCTTGCACACGTGAAAGGGGAGGGGGCACCAATAGTTGGTGCCCCACCTTATCTGGAATTCTTTCTCATCCAAATTTTTTTTTATTTGAATATAATTTAAAATAGGATAGAAATCTATCTGATTAAAAAGTGAAAGAATTATTTTGTGTGACAAAAAAATTGGAGATGGAGGGACGTGCGTTATATGTGAGAGGAGATTTCTTTCTTACATCACATCATTATCTCCAAGCACTTTCTACCCTTTGATTTGATTTGAACACCCAAGATCAAATAGGATTTGATCTATTAAGGTGTTAAGAAGGGTTTGGATGTGAGATATGAGTGGTTGGTGTGACAAAAATAAGAAGAGGGAGAGAGGGTGCATGTAATAAGAAGAGAGTCTTCTTTCTTACATCAAAAACTTTCTCTCCCAAGGCCTCCTCTTGTTTTCTCTCCTTCATCCAACACCAAGATCTGATGGTGATTAGATCTAAGAAACGAAAAGAGAGAGAAGAAAAGAAGAAGAAGGGTTCTTCTTCTCTTCATGGTGATCTGGTTCAGATCCCATCGAATCTATGCGAAAGAGTTCGCGCAGCGATCTCCTTCTTCAAGATCTAAAAGAAGAGATCTAGATTCAAAGATGATGAACGAGATCTATAAGGTGCTAGCTCATCGATGATCTCGATACTCTGATTAGACATCTTCATGTGGATACCAGCAGAGATCAGGCGTGTGCGCAGCTACGATCAGAACCTAAGACATATGCATGATCTGACGTATGGAGATCTGATCTCCAATTTATTTTTCTATCATTTATTTTTTTTTAGATTTTAGATCATGGTTGAATATTTGTATCAAGATCTTAACTATAGTTTTTAGATTAGATTTGATATGTGATTTAATTAAAAATATTTTAATTGATTTACTTCCGCTGTTTAGATGCTTAGAAAATTTTGAACTTCACGTACGAAATCGTAGTGATTTTTTAACACTAATATGATTAAATATATCTGATTTTAGATCTAAAATATTAATTTAAAAGTTTTGAAAATGGCCTTTCAAAAATTATAAATCTTGTACTAGAACAACCTTTTTAATATAGGGGGTTAATCCTATATCAAGATAACCTTATATCAACACAAGATCAATTTTAAACCACTCATATTTTCAGATCTAAATTAAAAATTAGATTATACATGTCAAAAAAAAATTAGCTCTAATACCACTATTAGAAAATTGGATAAGATGCATGCATAGATTTCAAAAATCTTTTGAATTGCAGTGGAAAGGAACTGGATTAAACCCTTTAACCCCATATACATGAGATCATATCTTATCCCATCCAAACTCTGGAATAAAGACATGCATATAATCTAAAAACAAAATAAAAGATGAGATCAAATCTCTATATCTTTGCACAGGTTGAAATTCATCACTATCGATGATCTTAGATCCGAAGGTCCTTAAGCCGCACATATGTTTGGCCTCTACAGATATCCATCAAGATCAATCTTAAATCTTTCTTCTTGTAATAGATCCTTTTTTTCTAAGTAAGATCTTGGCCTCTTTCAATTTTGATCAACTATTGATCTTGACTGCAACTTCAACCCTTAAACTGCAGTCTTTTTCTCCTTGTTCCTTAATATAGAAGGAAACCTTCTCAACTTAGGCATGTGGAAAATGGACACCCAACCCTTGGGCAAGGGAAAGAGAAGAGGGAGAGAGGGTGAGGCATAGAGATGTGGGAGGAAGAGTTTAGAATTCTCAAAATTCAATCTCTTGGAACCCTACGAGACCATCTCCTTATATAGGCCTTTCTTGATTCTAAAATCATAATCCAATCAGGCTAAAAGGTTAGATTTTATCTCATAAGTTTTCTTACCTTTTAATCTGATTTTTTTTTTCAAGAAAATCAGACCTAATTGGAATGGCCATCTCCACTTTTGGTAAGCAAATGGGGCACCCCAGTCAGATAAGACAGACTGAGTGGGCACCCCTCATAAAAGAGGGCAAGTAGTTGGGGTGCCAACACTTGGTACCCCCTTAGTTGGGGTGCCAACACTTGGCCCCTCTTTCTTTCTCCTTCCATGCCAATGCAAAAGAGGGAGTGGGCCCCTCTCTCTTCCTCACGCCAATCCAAGGTTGGCACCCCTTGGACTTTCCAAAAAAGAGGTATGGCGTCGTCTCTTTTTTTCTATAATTCCACACACAATATTAGAAAATAAATGAAGAGATAATTTAGCTAACTCATTGACTTAATCCAATCCTCTTGGGCTCATAATGAGGCACACAGCTAAATCCAAATGGATTTAGGTTAGGTTCAAGGCTATGAACTTGATCCAATTGAAGTTCAAAAAAAAATTAGGTTTAATCCTGTGCTAGCATGGTTCTCTTAAATCCAATATGATTTCAATAAGTACTAACCTAATTAGAACTTTACAAGTCCAATTGATAAATTCAAGATTAAATCTTTTAATGTGTGACCCCATAGGTTCATTCTATCTGATAGTGAGATATGTTGTGATCTCCATTATAATATCATCGAAACTCTTTTCGATAGGTTGAAATAATTCTAACTCTACCTTTTGAGGATCATCGATCATCAAGACAATATCTAATGAGTCCCATAATTCATCAGTGACACCTAGCAGTATGTAGTGACAGTCTAATAGAATGAAAGTGTGAATCTCTAGGTGTAGTTATTGTATGATTCAGTTCTTCTATCATGAGTCCTGATTTGATGGAGGTCATGGAGAACTCATCAGATCTCATCATCAGTCATATGCAAGATTGGCTCGACTCGAGTTCATTTATGAATCCCATGAAAACTCTTTTTTAGTACTCACACTTACTTTGATCAAAGATTTTCTGAACTCAATCTTATAAATCACATAGGACTTCTCCTTTTCTATCAAGATCGATAGATTCTATCTTGGTGCATCCTACTCCAATAGCGAACCTGAATCTACTATAGCCAACATACATAGCAAGGATCCGAATGGCTAGGGACCAAGGGAATGTGCTGTCAAACCCAGTAGCCTCACTGCAAATAGCTGATGACACCGTAGGTCAAAGGATCACTTATACCACTGCAGCATCGAGATAATCACTGACAAATGAGTACATATCTAAGTGATTTCTCATATTAATCATGTTTAGTGTAAGTTGTTCACTAACAACTACCTGCACTCTCACCTCAGTGTCTCTACATCACAGATCTGAGACTCATCTGTCCGTAAAGGAGGTGATCCATGCATCGATCTCAAATGGATTGATCATTATCTCCATGATGATCCTTCAATCGAGAGTATTTAAAAACTAACCACTAATTAATGCATGTCTCAAATTTTCAACACCTTGAGAATATACAAAAATCATCTTTGTTAATTTTTAGGATAAAACATGGACACATAAACATAATTGGAATCAAAATTACCCTTTATTAATAATAAAAGATTTACAAGTATAAAGTTATATCTTGAAATTATAAAATATGTCAGCTAACAATTGGCATTTAGGGCACATATCTAACATTATTCTCTATCTTCTGAGATCGAGTCAGCTTGGATCTTCTTTAAGTCAACTTGCCTGCATGCCATCCCATTTCCAACATGTCAGAGTCGACTTCTTTTATCTTGGGGTTGACTCTAATCCTCTTGAAATTTAAAATTACTCATTTTGGTGCTTATTTCAGTGAAGGGTTTGGCTCCTATCTTTCTAGGATCGACTCCACTAAGTCAGAAAGTCAAAAATCCTTCTTTAATTCTTTTGACTTAGTGAATCTAGAGGAGATCTTTTTCATGAATTATTCTTTTAATTTAAGTACCTCAAAAAATCTACATTCATCTTTGAAATACATGGTTAGATTCATAATTACTCAATGTTTAATAGCCATCAAAACCAATCATGGGATCAACAAATAGGAAGAAGGACACAGCTTTTGAAGGTATGTTTGATTTGCTTATTATAAAAACTGATTTTATGGTTTCTTCTTCTTCTAGTTAGATTTTAGATTCTAATTCAAGTGCTCACTTATGCACTTCTATGCAGGGTCTAGAGGTAGTTGAAGGGATGACGGAAGGTGAAATCACTCTTCGAATTGATAATGGGTCCAAGAGTTGCTACTGTAGCCATCGACACCTATCCTCTGAAAGAAAAGTGCCCTATAAGCCAATCGCAAGTATGATATAATAAAATTTTTCTTTATAATTTTTTACCTCATGTAATGATATTTATTATTATTTTATATGATAATAAAATGAGGTATTGATTCATCATTTTAGCTATATTTTATTTTATCTAAGATTATGATGAACCCCAAAGATTAGGACAATAGTTTTAGGAAACATGAATGGGTCATGCTAGTAAGACCTAAAATCTTAAAATTTTAATCTTAAATATTTCTAATCATAGGAGCATTGAGTCGGGGATTGCTGGGTATAAAATAACCCTAGCCGAAGTTCGTAAAAGGCCGACCCTCCCAGGATTCTTCCGACTTCCGACCTTGTGCGGCATCTTTCTGAATTCCCCCGACTGTCTGAGCTTCCATAATACCATCTGGACTTCTCCAATAATGAGCTCCTCCATTCATCTACCAGACTGCTCCAAAAGCTCTCTGAGCTTCACTATCAATCGATTTTCTATAGTGATCGACTATTCTTCGAATCTCTTCCAGACTTCTTCCAGCCACGATCGACTCTACTCCGAACTTCTATTGCAAGCAGACCTCATTCGAGCTCCTACAAGAGTCAGACTCTGTCCGAACTTCTACAGTGGATGGATCCCAGACGAACTTCTACAACGGATGGGCTCCACCAGCCAAATTTCTATTTTGAACTTCTTTCGAACTTTGTCAATGATCGAGCTTCTCCAGCAGTGGGACTTCTACAATAAGAAGTCTCCATCCGAGCTTCCACGATAACTGATCTTTGTCCGAGCTTCTATAATAAGCAGACTTCGTCCAGACTCCTACAAGAGCCAGACTCCGTCTGAACTTCTACAACAGAATTGAATCTCAAACTCCTCCAATGTTCGACCTTCCACAATATCCTCAAGATTTCTCCAGCGGACGAACCTCCATAATGCCATCCGAACTCCACTATCGGTCGACCCTCTATCGGATTCCTCATGAAACTGGACTCCTTCGACAGATAGTCCTCAGATGAGCTTCTACATCAGGTAAATTTCAGATGGACTTCTCTAGCAATTGGACTCCTGTCGAACTTCTCCAATAGAAAATCTCCATTTGAGCTTCTACAGTAGATGTTTTTCACCTGCAGCATCAGCGCCCAAGGCACCCGACAATAGTGGACTCTTCAGCAACCTCAAAAACATCCGAGCCTCTCTTAGATTGCTGAGACAGAGAGCCAGTCTACTCCATCAGACATCCCAGCTGAGCTTCAGCCGTCCAGCCTGAACTCTTCGACAAGTCATGATAACTGACACCACTCTACTCTCTGTAACAGATTCCACGTGGCCCCACTACTCTTTGACAAGTCGCGACAACGGACACCACTCCACTCTCCATAACAAACTCCACATGGCCCTGAACGGCCCACTGATGCCACTACTCTCCATAACAAACCCCACATGGCCCCGAATGGCCCACTACCAGGCAGTTACGAACATCACTGTCAATCAGTTACGCTCTCCCGTCTATAAAAGAGACCCTCAGATATATTTTTCTCTAAGTTCAGAACTTTATCTTGAAACTCTGCTAAAATTTCATTTGAGTGCTCCATTTCTGTTGAGGCAGAGTACTGACTTGAGCATCGGAGGGTCTTGCCGGAGCACCCCCAACTCTGGTTTAGACATCCCTTGCAGGTCCTGACGACGGATGTGATCCCCGCGACTCCAGCTTCTCCGACGTCAGTGGAATCTGCACTAACAGAATTGGCGCACCAGGAAGGGGCTGTGTCTTCACAGGATCCTTATTCTTAAAGGAGTACTCAACGGGACTGTCTTCGGTCATCTTCTTCGACATTTTCTTCTTCTTCTCCTGCCAGATCCTCACCTGATGCCTCCCAGAAAGGCATCCACCAGGCGATCTACGGCCTCCGTGGCCAGATCTTAGCAAGATTTGTAAGCTCTGACCTCATCTTCAGTTTCTCAGGCTCCTCCTCCTCCGACAACGACGGTCAGCATGGAGCAGTTCGACCTGCTAGTTTAGCAGGTCAAAGGCCTCACTGAAGTAGTACAGACCATACAGCAGCAGCAGCAGCAACAGCCGCAGGCATCTGTGCAGCTGGAAAGAGTATCGTCGGAGTTCCAAAATCCAATGATAGGGCGGGCCACTTGGGCCAGTCGCCTTGTCTTTCCCAGAAAGGGGAAGCAGAAGGTGGAGAGCCCTCCATTCGATCACGATTCCACCCCCGGAGGGTCCCTACCTCCATTCTACCAGAAGACTCTTAAGACTCACCGTTGAGAGGACCTCTTGGATTGAAGATTCCAGGAGATGAACCGGTGGATCGAAGAGCTCCATCATGCTCCCTCTACTTACGGTGAGGACATCTGTACTGACCCTCCTTTCTCTCAAATGATTATGCAGGAACCGATCCCGCCAAACTTCAAGCTCCCCCAATTCGAGAGTTACGACAGGACCTCGATCCGATTGATCATCTAGAGGCCTTCCGGACAATGATGCTCCTCTATGGCATGTCAGACGCCATCCTGTGTCGAGCTTTCCTATCTATCTTGAAGGGAGCAGCAAGAAATTGGTACTCGACACTAAAGTCGGGTACTATCTTCTCCTTCGATTAGATGAGCCATCAGTTCGTTGCTTATTTCATCAGCAACTAACATCTTCGAAGAGGTTCAGAGTCCCTCATCAACATCAAGTAGAAAGAAGGAGAATCCATCCGAACTTACGTCAACCATTTTAATGCTGCCGCATTGGAGGTCCGAAACTTGGACCAGTCAGTTGCAATGGCCGCCTTGAAGAGTAGTCTTCAAAAAAATGATCTTCTATTTTTTTTAAAAAAGAAGTATCCCAGGGACTTCGCTGATTTGCTGGCTCGGGCCGAAGGATATGCCCGAGCAGAGGAAGCCTTCAAGATGAAGGACGAGAAGGCCGCGAAGGAGTGGCAAGCGGGTGACTCCAACAAGTCCGCAGTTGAAAAGGGTCGAGTGAAGCTCGACCACATTCTCGAACTCCCCCCGGACACAAGCATGTTCGAATTCCCCCTCGGGCTCGTAGGTAGAGGAGCCCGGACCGTAGGGTTCGACGGAGCTCTCCCCCAGGAAGATTCCACAACTACGCCCCTCTCAATGCTCCAAAAGCTCAAGTGCTGATAGAGGTCAGGGAGCAGCTGCCAAGGCTGAAAAAGATGCGCACACACCTCGAGAAGTGCAACCCTAACAAGTTCTGCCTCTATCATCGTGACCATAGCCACGACATGGAGGAGTGCATTCAGCTTCGAGATGAGATGGAGGATCTCATCAGATGAGATCGGCTCGATAGATTCATTCGACGCCGGCCTAAAGGCAGGGAAGATCGGTCAAGGGCCCTACCATAGGCAGAGTCACCAAGGAGGGAGGAACAGCCTGAAGATCGATCCCCAATTGGGATCATCAACACCATCTCCAGAGGACCCCAGCAGGGAGGAGCCAGTGGATCGACCGGACCGCCCAAGCGGTAGAGGATGGAAGAATCTATAACCTTTACTAAAGAAGATGCCTGAGAAATTCAATTCTCCCATAATGATGCGGTTGTAATTTCTTTAAATATTGCTGACTATGATGTATGCCGCATTCTTGTTGATAGTGGAAGCTCGATCGATATCTTGTTTTACGATGCATTTTTGAAAATATCCATTCTGGATGGTCGATTAGGACCGATAAGCTCCTCGTTGGTGGGGTTCACTGGCGATGCTGTGCTAGTAGAAGGGATAATAACTTTAACTATAATTGTAGGTCGGTACCTGAAGCAATCAAGAGCGCAAGTGAATTTTCTGGTAGTGAGGGTGTCGTTTGCCTACAACGCAATACTCGGCCGACCTGACCTTAATGCCCTTCGAGCTGTGATATCGACCTACCATTTGAAGCTGAAATTTTTTACTAGCCAAGGGGTCAGAGAGGTCAGAGGAGATCAAGTCCTGGCAAGATATTGCTACAACATAGCCCTACGAAGAAATGGTCAGTCTGACCCCTGTCCTGTTGATGGATTGGACACCCACGATGACCTTAAATAACAGAGTGAGCCAACTGAAGATCTTGTCTCAGCTCCTTTGAATGATGGGAATGAGGAGCATGTGGTGAAGATCGGCTCCAACCTGGGAAAAGAGGTACAGACACAGCTCATCAATTTCCTACAAAAGAATGTGGATGTTTTTGCTTGGGTTCCAATGGACATGCTGTTGGGAATAGTGTTCCAAAGCCAATCATCAGCCTATTGACGGTTGTGCTCATTTTTATATTTGTACATGAATTATGAATTAATAAAAGTTATTTTGATATTTTTCATCACAAAATATTTCATCTTCTAATGAACTCCTATGTTGTGGTGAAGTCCTTAGGACTATTTAGACTCGACAAAGGAGGATTTATCGTTTAGTCCTTAAATCTGTTCGCGACCAAATGATATGTTGTTACCAAGGATGACAATGTTTATCAAGCATAGGTTGTTGTGTGCCATATAGGTTGGTTGTCCTCTTAACCAATGAGTATGGAGACACTGGTATGGCATACAGGTGAGATATAAGGGTACATCTGTACTGAACGTGACCGACTGCAGAGCTATTTCTGCTATCAAGATTTGCTTCGATGGAGGGTATAAATATCCCTCCGACCTAAGACCGCCACGGTGACTTGCAAGCAACTCACTACACTTAGGCACTGGACTACCTGAATTTTTAATTCAGCGACGGAAGGCTGCTGGGTATAGTCAAGTACTTGACTTGTCGGTGCATGTGTCAAGATGGGATGGACCACTCTAGTTTAGGAGCTGTATACAGTTGTATTTCAATTTAGCAAAATCTTGGCCAGGGTAGTCCTTGTGAGGAGTCACAAGACTGTTTGAGTTGAGCACGATTCGGATGATCTGATCAGGGTTGACAGTTTAACCCTGAGTCATCCTAAACACAGGGATCAAAAGGATGAATTATACAGTAACCATATTTATGTAGGTTCTGAGTGTTGTGATTGTGACTTTTCGACTTATCCAGATGTTGGGTACCATTGCTAGATGGTCACTTCGATTAGTACAGAAATTGGTTCCGGTGCTACCGACTTAGGTTCGAACCTGTGGGGTCACACACATTAGAGGTTTCTATCTGATCTAATGGCTGATGTAGAATCCTACATGTTTGGTACTCAGTGATCGAGAATCAAGATTCTCTGATCACGAGTTTCACACATTATGGGTACCGGGGTCAAGAGTCCCACTGGTTGGGACTTTTCGATCAGGGTTACATATCGATGAATTCTGATGCTTGATTTCCCATCGGATTTGAACTCAGTATTTATGAGAGATTTAATTAATAATTTAATCACTAATTAACTCAATTTGATTGAGTAATTATTTTTAGATCAAGTCCAATTGAATTGGATTCAGTTGGGTTTGACCCGATTAGGTTAAGAGTTGACCTAATCGTCGAGATGGTTTGGTCCCTGATTTGATCAGGGGTTGGGCTTAATCAATTCCTGATTTGATTAGGATTTTATTGAGCCTAATTAAGTCTAATTTAGTTAGGTTTAAATTAGTCTAATTGGACCTAACTTATTTGGTTCAATTAGGTTGGTTTAAATAATTAAACCACCTTGACCCAATCTCCATGCGCCACCTCACTTCCATTGCACCCATTTGAATTCATGAGAAGAAACTTCTCATGAATTTTTTCCTCACGCCAAGCCCTCTCCACATCCCACTTTAATGTGCCATATGAATGGATAAGGATGATTGGTTGACCATTCAAATTCAAAATAAAGTTTGAATTTGAATGGGCAATCAATCTTTGCACCTTATCCCTTTTTTTATGCTCCATTTATTACATGAGAAAAGATTTCTCATGAAATCACTCCATGCATAATTTAAGCCATGCCTCATGCCTTTAGTGGATAAAGGATGTGTTGGTGTCTATTTGAATTCAAAATTTGATTTAAATTCAAATGTGCAATTACTCATCTTTATCCTTTCTTTTGGATAAGACGTTTGACATTGTTATAAAAGTAGGAGAAGAGTGGGGCATGCAAGAAGATGATTTTTGGAGAAAAATTCTAGGGCGTGACAAGACTTGTGCATGAGAAGGAAGTCCATATCTTTCCAAGAGAAAAAGAAAGAAAAGTGGGTGCAAGGTTTCCGATGAGTTCCCTAGAGTTTCAGCCTGGGGTTCGGAAAGTGAGAAAGTGAGCTACGAGTGTTGTGAGCCCACAAAATCTTAGGAAGATCTTCAACATCCTCTCAAGCAGTCTGTTGATGATCTGGAGCATCCGAAGAATCGACAGACATCAATCGAAAGAGTTCGATCAGTATCGACTGTCAAAAGGGCTCTACAACGAGCTAGCACTCGTGAGGAGTCGATCAGATCGGGAGCTTCATGTGGACGATCCACAGAGGTTAGACATACTGTGTGACTACATTGCGATGATCAGACTCTCCCAACGGTGATCAGATTGCGGTGATCTACTACCCACACAAAGGTATTGTGTTCTGAACACATTACAGTAAAGTGTTTACTGTTTGAATTTGAATTTCAAATTTAAATACATGCATGCTATATATCATATTTAGATCCTAGTGTAGGGTAAATTTATATTAATTAATTAGATTAATTAATATTTTTCTACTGTAAAATCATAATTTTGAAAAAGTTTTAAAATTACCATTTTACCCCTGTACTGAATTTTTCCATAATTCGTATCAGAGCGGGTTCTTAGATATGATATATATATTTACATGCATAGATTAAGTTGTAATCTAAAAGTTTAAATTTAAAATTTGAAATTCAAAATTCAAAATTTAAATTTTAAAATTTAAATTTTGAAATTTGAAATTCGAAATTTAAAATTCAAAAATTTGAAATTCAAAATTTAAAATTTGAAATTTGGTTGAAATTTCAAATTTAAAATTCAAAATTTGAAATTTAAAATTTAAAATTCAAAATTTGAAATTCAAAAATTTAAAATTTGAAATTTAAAATTTGTTTGAAATTTGAAATTCAAAATTTAAAATTTGAAATTTGAAATTTGAAATTTGAAATTTAAATTTTGAAATTGATATATTTAGATATACTTGATCCAAGTAGCAAGTAATCGAATTGGGTTGGTTGCCATGGCTGTCCGATCATAGGAGAAAAGCAGGGTTTAAAGGCCCTCTCCTCCCATTCGATGGGGTCTCCTATGGCGGTAGGGGTGCCGCTGCAATTATATACCATGCAGATGAAGCAGCAAAAGGAATTAATTATAAAGGTTCAATTGTGAAATTTATCATGAATGTGTTAGATTAGATCTAAAGGAATATTCATGATTTATTTTGATTGAGTTGTTTTCTGTTATGTAATTAGCAATAGGATTGCTATTTATGAAATATGCTGATCTATTTGTGAAATGAGTCAACATATTTGGTGAACAGAAAATAAAATCTTTCAAATTTGAAATTTTTTTTCGAAATGCCAAACCCTGACCCATCAGCCCAAATACTTAATTAAAAGAATTAAATGTTGTCTAGTAGGTCTAGAATTGTGAATTAAGACCTAAGACAATTGCATAAACTTGTGGGTCAATGGGTTAGATGGATTAGGTCCATAATTGGGTTAGACCTAAGGTTAGCTTTAAGAAATAGACTAAATTAGAGTAATTGGTCAAATCTAATCAAAAGTTGAATTAGATTAGGTCAAGGATACTCTAGACTCAACTCCAATAGTTGTAGTTGAATGGGTCCATGTCTTTAACTAGACCAAGATGGACTTAATTTATGGCTACGCGGTGGAACCCTATTTAATAAGTTGATCAAATTAAAACTAATGAACCGATTGGTGTCTAAGATAAGTTTGGCATTTTGACCAGTGGTTTTTAAGCAGGAGCTACTCACAGTGATTCGATCTCGGATGAGTTAATGGCTTATTTCCACCACTGATCTCACTTACCTGGCCAACCTGGTGAATTAGGTTTTGATTAGATCACTTGGTGATTAGGGCTCACCCATGTCATTAGGTAAATCAGTTTGACTAATTTAGGTGCTCCTAATGCCAGCTTTAATTAAATCTTTTTTTAATCTAACTTGGTGAAGTCAGTGGGAGGATTGAAATTAGCTGGATATTTTCTTCTCATTTATCCTTTAATAAAATTTTCAAAAATTATTAGGTCCCTAAAAATGATTAAGTTATATTGATAACTAAGTCATAGCCTCCCATTAAGTGAGTGATAATGCGTCCATTAGTTTAATAATCATTGGAGGCCCAAAGTCCTGGTGCTTATTGACTAATGGAATTATCATTCATAATATGATAATTTGGTTTGAGTCTTTCTGATGGTGATCAGGTTGGCCGGCCAAAGTCGGGCCTGATCATTTATTGGTCCGATTCACCAAATCAAATCATATTAATGGTTGGACCTAACCAGATCTTTTCAGTGGAGGCCAAAGCCTACTGATTAGGTTCTGGGGCAAAATCAATTACTAGATGTTATTTAGAGAAACAACTCGTTATGAACCTACCCATAGATGCACATGGGTTGACCAACCAAAGTTGGGCTCGTGTGTAGTCTGTGTGGATTCTAGTACCCACTAAGGAATTAAAGTAATTCTTCGAATTGGAGGTTGAGGCTATCAGTTCGTAAAAATACTGGGAGAAACTTTAGACTAAAGTCCAAGTCTTTAGTATTTATAATTTATGTTATAATAGAGGTCTGATTTTTCTTTATGCAGCTATGGCCACTACCCTGTCCCTCCGATCATTATTAGATAATGACAAGCTCATGGGACCTAATTTTGATAGCTGGTATCAAAAATTAAAAATCATCCTTGAGCATGAACGGATCCTTTATGTAGTAATGGATCCTGCACCTGAGGAGCCAGTCTCGAATGGTCGAGGGACGGTCCGAGATACTTACCAGAAGTGGCTCAACGACCGCACCACCGTTCGATGCATTATGCTGACGGTAATGAATGATGAGTTCAGCCGCAGGTTCGAGAACGCCCAGCCACAGGAGATGCTTCAAATGTTGAACGACTCCTTTGGCATGCCTGACGATGTTGAAAGGTACAAAACTAGTTGTGCCATTTTCAATGCTCGGATGAGGGATGGAGTCTCAGTCACTGATCATGTACTGTACATGATCGAAATGATTGAGTGCCTAAGTAAACTGGGCTATCCCCTGCACGAGCAGCTCAGTAAGGATGCAATCCTTAATTCTCTGCCCAAGTCCTACCTTCCCTTCCTTACTCATTTTCGAATGACAAAGCCTGCAGTGAACTACCACGGCTTGTTGGGGTTGCTGTAGAACTTTGAGAAAAACCACCAGCTCCATAAGGAGTTGGTAAATATTGTGGGAGGGTCTTCTTCTGGTCGTCGACCCTTTAAGAAAGGGAAGAAGAACAAGAAGAAGAAGAATAAGAAGGTGCAGCTGCATGTTGGGACGTCTGCACAGGGTCAGACCAAGAAATGCAAGCCCGACCAGAGCCAGGCGGAGTGCTTCTTTTGCAAGAAGCAGGGGCACTAGAAGAGGAACTGTCCTCTATACATTGCCTCCCTGGATCCGAACAGGCCAAAGAAGAAGCAAGGTACTTATATGATAACACCTTGCAACTTTTCCATTTGTGATACTACTGCCTGGGTATTGGATACCGAAAGTCCTTATCATATTTGCAATTCGATGCAGGGTCTGCAGGTCAGTAGGAGATTTGATGAAGGTGAGAGGTTCCTGAACATTGAAGATGGAAGTAAAGTTTCTGTTCTAGCATTAGGAATCATGAACCTTGTAATCAATTCTCGAAATATAATTCTGAGTGAATATCACTATTGTCCAAACTTTTTATTAAATATTATTTCTGTAGGCCTTTTGGCCATGAACGGTTATCAATTTTTAATAAAAGAAAATGTTTGCAATATTATTTTGAATGGTGTTACAATGTTTGTTGGACAACTTAATAATGAAATTTACTTTCTATCACAACCTGTTAATGTGGTTCAAACCTCCGGTAAATGCCCTAGAATAGATAATGTGTCAGAAGTCTACCTTTGGCACTGTAGGCTAGGTCATATCAATAAGAACAGGATAAACAGGTTGGCTCAAGAAAAAATTCTTGAAGTAGGTGATTGTGAATCACTTCCAACCTGTGAGTCCTGTCTTCTTGGTAAAATGATCAAATCACTTTTTACTGAAAAAGGTGAGCGAGCCAGCAAACTCTTGGGTCTGGTACATTCTGATGTATGTGGACCCATGAGCTCAAGTGCAAGAGGTGGATATTTCTATTTCATAACCTTCACAGAAGACCTATCGAGGTATGGGTATGTCTATTTAATGAAGCATAAGTCAGAGTCATTTGAAATGTTCAAACTATTCCAAAATGAGGTAGAAAAATAAATTGGAAAGTGTATTAAAACTCTTCGATCTGATCGAGGAGGTGAATACCTTTCCAATGATTTTCTGACATATCTTGGAAAGAATGGGATTCTCTCTCAGTGGACACCTCCTGAAACACCACAACATAATGGTGTATCTAAAAGGAGGAATCGGACCTTGTTGGACATGGTTCGATCCATGATGGGGTTTGCTGGTCTGCCGATCTTCCTCTGGGGATATGTGCTCGAATCAGCTTGTTACCTTCTAAATAGAGTTCTGAGTAAGTCTGTAACCAAAATGCCATATGAGATATGGATAGAACGTAAGCCAGTACTCTCACACCTTAGGGTTTGGGGGTGTCCGGCTTATGTTAAATGTTTAATTACGGACAAGCTTGGACCTAGGTCTGACAAGTGTAATTTTATAGGGTACCCAAAAGAGACCAAAGGGTATCACTTCTGCCTAGCTGATGAACAAAAAGTGTTTGTCATCCTTAAGGCAATCTTTTTAGAAAAGGAGTTCCTTGGTGAAGGGACTGTTGCCTCTAAGGTCGAACTTGGTGAAGTTCGGTAAGTGAAAAAACTGACACAAGTTGCTGAACTTGAACCGGATTTGATTAGATCAGATCCGAAGCCCATTGTTCAAGCACCCTTAAGGTGATCTGGTAGAGTACCACGTCAACCAGATGGATACTATGGTTTCTTGGTTCGGGATGATGATCCTATCAAACTTGATGAAAACGATGAGGATCCGATCACCTACATGGATGCAATGCAGAGACCTGACTCTGAGAAATGGCTAGAAGCCATAAAATTCGAAATGGAGTCCATGAAAGTCAATGATGTGTGGACATTGGTTGACCCACCCGAAGGAGTAAAACCCATAGAATGTAAGTGGGTCTTCAAGAGGAAGAGGGGCACAGACGGAAAGGTGGAAACCTATAAAGCCCATTTGGTTGCCAAGGGATATCGTCAACGTTATGGTATAGACTATGACGAGACGTTTTCTCCTGTGGCAATGCTCAAATCCATTCGGATTATACTTGCATTAGCTGCTCATCTAGACTATGAAATCTGGCAGATGGATGTGAAGACAGCTTTCCTAAATGGAGAGCTGGATGAAGAGGTATATATGATACAACCTGAAGGATTTACATCCACAGATGAGTCTAAGGTGTGCAGGCTACAGAGGTCCATTTATGGACTTAAGCAGGCATCACGGAGTTGGAACATACATTTTGATAAGACGATCAAGACGTATGGCTTCATTAATAACGGAGAAGAGCCATGCATTTATAAGTGGGCTAATGGTCCAGTAGTAGTATTTCTTGTATTGTATGTGGATGACATTCTCTTAATCGAGAATGATATCCCTACATTACAGGAAATAAAGATTTGGCTATCGTCACAGTTCTCCATGAAGGATCTGGGAGAAGCTTCCTACATCCTAGAGATGAGGATCTATAGGGATAGATCTAAAATGTTGCTTGATTTATCTTAATCCACATACATTGATACTATGTTGAAGAGGTTCAGCATGGAGAATTCCAAGAAAGGCTATCTTCTGATAGGCCATGAAATTTCTCTCTCAAAGAGGGATTATCCGACAACACCTCAAGAGAGAGAGTGTATGGGTAGGATTCCATATGCTTCGATAGTGGGATCTATCATATACGCCATGACATGTATACAACCAGATGTGGCATACTCACTAGGGGTAGTGAGTAGATACCAATCTGATCTAGGAGAGAATCATTAAAAGGTTGTTTAAACCATCCTGAAGTATTTAAGAAATACTAAGGACCAGTGGCTTGTTTATGGTGAATCAGACTTGAGACTTATAGGGTTTACAGACTCTAGTTTTCAGTCTGATCACGATGACAGCAAAAGTGTGTCGGAATTTATTTTTACCCTTAATGGTGGGGCTATCTGCTAGAAAAGTTTCAAGCAGCACGCAGTGGCTGATTCAGTTTGCGAGGTGGAGTATGTCGCTACATCAGATGCTGCCAAAGAAGCGATGTGGCTGAGGAAATTTATCATCGAGCTCGGAGTAGCACCCTCCCTTGTTGGTCCAGTTCTGCTCTACTGTGATAGCTCTGGAGCCATTGCTCAGGCGAAAGAACCAAAGGCACACCAGCAGACGAAGCATATTCCACGTCGCTACCATCTCATCCGAGAAATTATGGATCGAGGTGACGTCGATCTTCAGAAGATCGACGGGAAGGAGAACCTGGCTGACCTATTCACTAAAGCCATTGCGGTGAAGGAGTTCGACAACTATAAGTCGAAGATGGGTATTAGATACTGCACCGATTGGCTTTAGGCCAAGTGGGAGATTGTTGGGAATAGTGTTCCAAAGCCAATCGTCAGTCTGTTGATGGTTGTGCTCATTTTTGTATTTGTACATGAAGTATGAATTAATAAAAATTATTTTGGTATTTTTTATCATAAAATATTTCATCTTCTAATGAACTCCTATGTTGTGGTGAAGTCCTTAGGACTATTTAGACTTGACAAAGGAGGATTTATCATTTAGTCCTTAAATCTGTTCATGATCAAATGATACGTTGTTACCAAGGACGATAACGTTTATCAAGCATAGATCATTGTGTGTCATATAGGTTGGTTATTCTCTTAACCAATGAGTGTGGAGACACTGGTATGGCATACAGGTGAGATGTAAGGGTACATCTGCATTGAACGTGACCGACTCTGGAGCTATTTTTGCTGTCAAGATTTGCTCTGATGGAATATGGGTATAAATATCCCTCCGACCTGAGACTACCACGGTGACTTGCAAGCAACTCACTGCACTTAGGCATTGGACTACCTGAATTTTTAATTCAGTGATGGAAGGCTGCTGGGTATAGTCAAGTACTTGACTTGTCGGTGCATGTGTCAAGATGGGATTGACCACTCCAGTTTAGGAGCTGTGTACAGTTGTATTTTAATTTAGCAAAATCTTGGTCAGGGTAGTCCTTGTGAGGAGTCACAAGACTGTTTGAGTTGAGCACGATTTGGATGATCTGATCAGGATTGACAGTTTAACTCTGAGTCATCCTAAACACAGGGGTCAAAAGGATGAATTATACAGTAACCATATTCATATAGGTTCTGAGTGTTGCGATTGTGACTTTTCGACCTATCCGAATGTCGGGTACAATTGTTAGATGGTCACTTCGATTAGTATAGGAATTGGTTCCTGTGCTACCAGCTTAGGTTCGAACCTGTGGGGTCACACACATTAGATGTTTCTATCTGATCTGATGGCTGATATAGAATCCGACATGTTTGGGACTCAGTGATCGAGAATCAGGATTCTCTGATCAAGAGTCCCACTGATTGAAACTTTTCGATCAGGGTTACATATCGATGAATTCTGATGCCTGATTGCACATCGGATTTAGACTCAGTATTTATGAGAGGTTTAATTAGTGATTTGATCACTAATTAACTCAATTTGATTGAGTAATTATTTTTGGATCAAGTTCAATTGAATTGGATTCAGTTGGGTTTGACCTGATTAGGTTAAGAGTTGACCTAATCATCGAGATGGTTTGGTCCCTGATTTGATCAGGGGTTGGGCTTAATCAATTCCTGATTTGATTAGAATTTTATTGAGCCTAATTAAGCCTAATTTAGTTAGGTTTAAATTAGTCTAATTGGACCTAACTTATTTGGTTCAATTAGGTTGGTTTAAATAATTAAACCACCTTGACCCAATCTCCATGCGACACCTCACTTCCATTGCACCCATTTGAATTCATGAGAAGGAACTTCTCATGAATTTTTTCCTCACGCCAAGCCCTCTCCATGCCCCACTTTAATGTGCCATATGAATGGATAAGGATGATTGGTTGGCCATTCAAATTCAAAATAAAGTTTGAATTTGAATGGGCAATCAATCTTTGCACCTTATCCCTTTTTTTACGCTCTATTTATTACATGAGAAAAGGTTTCTCATGAAATCACTCCATGCATAATTTAAGCCATCCCTCATGCCTTTAGTGGATAAGGGATGAGTTGGTGTCCATTTGAATTCAAAATTTGATTTGAATTCAAATGTGCAATTACTCATTTTTATCCTTTCTTTTGGATAAGACGTTTGACGTTGTTATAAAAGGAGGAGAAGAGTGGGGCATGCAAGAAGATGATTTTTGAAGAAAAATTCTAGGGCGTGAGAAGTCTTGTGCGTGAGAAGAAAGTCCATATCCTTCCAAGAGAAAAAGAAAGAAAAGTGGGTGCAAGGTTTTCGGTGAGTTCCCTAGAGTTTCAGCCTGGGGTTCGGGAAGTGAGAAAGTGAGCTACGAGTATCGTGAGCCCACAAAATTTTAGAAAGATCTTCAACATCCTCTCAAGTATGTCTGTTGATGATCTGGAGTGTCCGAAGAATCGATAGATATTGATCGAAGGAGTTCGATCAGCATCGGCCGTCAAAAGGGCTCTACAATGAGCTAGCACTCGTGAGGAGTCGATCAGATCGGGAGCTTCGTGTGGATGATCTGCAGAGGCTAGACACGCTGTGTGGCTACATCACGACGATCAGACTCTTCCGATGGTGATCAGATTGCGGCGATCTACTACCCGCACAAAGGTATTGTGTTCTGAACACATTACAGTAAATTATTTACTGTTCGAATTTGAATTTCAAATTTCAATGCATGCATGCTATATATCATATTTAGATCGTAATGTATGGTAAATTTATATTAATTAATTTGATTAATTAATATTTTTTCACAGTAAAATCATAATTTTGAAAAAAATTTAAAATTATCATTTTACCCCTGCACTGAATTTTCCCACACATGCCAGGGATTGATGCGGAAGTCATGGAACACCGCCTGGCTGTTGGTCCCAAACATCGACCGACGAAGGAAAAAATCTGAAGTCATGCACCGAAAAGACAAATGGCAATAGCTGAGGAAGTTGATAAACTCCTGAAAGCCGGATTCATCAGAGAAGTCAACTACCCGAACTGGGTCTCCAATGTGGTTCTCGTCAAGAAGACGAATGGCAAGTGGAGGATGTGTATAGACTTCAAAAAGCTGAACAAAGCCTGCCCGAAGGATAGTTACCCTCTGTCTAGAATTGATCAATTTGTGGATGCAACCTCAGGCCAAGAGCTTCTCACTTTCATAGATGCGTTCTCTGGCTACAATCAAATCAGGATGGCACCTGAGGATGAAGAAAAAATAGCTTTTATTACTAACCGTGGTCTTTATTTTTACAGGGTCATGCCTTTTGGCCTCAAAAATGCAGGGGCGACCTATCAACGGCTGGTGAAAAAGATCTTCAAAGAGCAGATCGATCGCAACATGGAGGTCTACGTGGATGATATGCTTGTAAAAAGCAATTCCACAAAGAACCACATCGTCGACCTTGAGGAGACCTTCAGCGTCCTCCAAAAATATAAGATGAAGATGAACCCAACCAAGTGCACTTTTGGAGTAACCTCAAAAAAATTCTTGGGCTTCATGGTATCAGGGCGTGGGATCGAAGTAAATCTGAAAAAGATTCATGCCATCCAGGAAATGACCGTCCCAAAGTCAATAAAGGAAGTTCAGTGCCTTACTGGGAGAGTAGCAGCTCTGAATCGCTTCATCTCAAGGTCGGCCGAATGATGCCTGCCTTTCTTTCAGACCCTCAAGCAGCCGAAGAACTTCTGTTGGACCACTGAATGTCAGCAAGCATTCGAAGAATTAAAGAGCTACCTCGGCTTACCTCCGCTATTGGCAAAGCCTGAACCTGGAGAAGAGTTGTTCCTGTACTTGGCGGTCTCCTTTGTGGCTCTCGCAGCAGTTCTAGTTAAGGAAGAAGCAAAAATTCAACGGCCGATCTATTACATAAGCCGAGTATTGAGAGACGTCGAAATCAGGTATACTAAGTTAGAGAAACTAACTTACATCTAGTTGATTGCAGCCTGAAGGCTCTGACCTTACTTTCAAGGGCACATCATAACACTACTCACTGACCAACCAATTAAGGCAGTTCTGCATCGAGCGGATGCTTTCGGAAGGATAGCAAAATGGGCAGTCAAGCTCATGAAATTCGACATCAACTATCAACCTTGACCGACGATTAAAGCCCAGATATTAGCAGACTTCATAGTGGAGTGCACTATTTCGGAAGAGGTCGAACTTGAACGAGGTGAAGCTGACAACTCAGGGCTCCAGTCGAACTCCCCTAAAGAAAGAACAGATCTCCCTGATGGTTTTTGGGCCCTCTACGTGGATGGTTCCTCCAACATGTCAGGCACAGGCGCGGGCCTGATCTTGGTCAATCTAGAAGGAATTATTGTGGTGTACGCACTACGCTTCGAATTTCCTGCGATAAATAATGGAGCAGAATATGAAGCTCTGATTGCAGGATTGAGGATCGCCAAAGAGTTAGAAGTGGATCGGCTCCAAGTCTATAGTGACTCCCAATTGGTGGTGGGACAAGTCAGTAGAAACTATGAAGCTCGGGAGGATAGTATGGTCAAGTATCTTGAAAAGGTAAAAGAGATCATCCCTGCCTTCGGTAGCTTTGCCATCAAACAGATTTCAAGAGCAAAAAATATCAGGGCCGACCTTCTCTCCAAGTTGGCTACACTGGCTCCGACTGAACTACCCAAGAAAGTCTTCTTCGAAGTTCTGAAGTGCCCAAGTACGGAAGAACCGCAGCTTGTGATGGAGATCAGCCATGAATCTAGTTGGATTGACCCACTGGTTGCATACCTCAAGGATGGGGTTCTTCCTCCTGATGCAAAAGAAGCTCGAAAGCTTAGGAATCAGGCCTCCCGATATATTCTTTATGAAGGCAAGTTGTACAAGAGGTCGTACTCTTTGCCCCTCCTGAAATGTCTCCGACCTTCTGAAGCCGACTTCGCCTTATGGGAGGTATATGAGGGAGTCTGCGAAAGTCACCTGGGGACCAAATCTTTATCCCACAAACTATTCCGACAAGGCTATTACTGGCCTACCATGTACCATGACTCCATCGAATATGTCAGAAGGTATGATCGATGTCAGAGATATGCAAATATCCAAAGGCAACCCACCTCCGAACTTACACCCTTGAGTGCCCCATGGCCATTTGCACAATGGGGGATGGATATCCTCGGACCTTTTCCCATAGCATTCGGGCAGCGGAAGTTCCTCCTGGTGGCAATTAACTACTTCACAAAGTGTGTCGAAGCCGAACTTTTGGCAAAAATCACAGAAGCCAAGGTGTAGGACATCATCTGGAAGTTAATTGTTTGTAGGTTCGGCTTATCCAGAACTCTCATTACTAATAATGGGTGATAATTTGCTAGAGCAAGATTTGCTGAATTTTGTGAGGACTTAAACATCTCCCATAACTTCATGTCAGTAGCCCATCCACAAGCAAACGACGAAGCCGAGGTTACTAACAGGACTCTATTGCAAAGAATCAAGGCGAGACTTGAAAAAGCAAAAGGAACTTGGGTAGATGAGCTTTATCATGTGTTGTGGGCATACTGAACTACCCAAAGACTGCCCACAGGGGAGACCCCCTTTGTCTTAGCCTTCATAGCAGATGCCGTGATCCTGATCGAACTCAAGCTTCCGTCGGTGCGAGTTGTGGCATTCGACGAGCAGCGCAACTCATAGGATCTCAAGGCCAACCTCAACTTGCTAGAAGAAAGGTGAGAGACAGCTCAAGTTCGGATGGCCGCCTACAAGCAGAAAGTGGCCCGCTACTACAACTCCCGGGTCAAGAGCAAGGCCTTTAGAGCGGGGGACTTAGTACTTCGGCGAGCCACTGTCTCACAACCTCAGAATCAAGGGAAACTTGCCCCTAACTGGGAAGGCCCATATGAAGTTAGGGAAGTGGTTCAGCCCGGAACATACTATCTAAAAGAGCTTGGAGGAGCAGACCTTCCGCGACCATGAAATTCAAAAAATCTATGAATGTATTACCGATAACTTTGCCTTAAATAAAAGTTTCTTTCATATTCGCTTATCTTTTCTTTTGGTATAAGCTTATAACGATAGGGAGCAGCTCCTCCAGATAATCGAAATTAAGTGTGTCAGGAACAAGAGGAAAACCTCATCCTGACACAAATAAAGGCCCGATTATCTAGAGATCGGATGGGGAGAGAGGCCCTTGCAATGGCCCTAATGCTCCCCCACAGCCATGTTAGGAATAGGAGGAGAACCTCGTCCTAACATGAGCAAAGTCGAAGGTCCGATTATTTAGAGATCGGATAGGGGGAGAGGCCCTTGCAACAGCCCTAATGCGGCCCCACAGCCATGTTAGAAATAGGAGGAGAACCTCATCCTAACATGAGCAAAGTCGAAGGCCCGATTATTTAGAGAACGGATGGAGGGAGAAGCCCTTGCAATGGCCCTAATGTGCCCCCACAGCCATGATAGGAACAGGAGGAGAACCTTATCCTAACATGAGCAAGGTCGAAGGCCTGATTATTCAGAGATCGAATGGGGGGAAAGGCCCTTACAACAGCTCTTATGTGCCCCCGCAGCCCTATTAGGAACAGGAGGAAGACCTCATCCTAGCATGAGCTGAAATTGATTGTGTCAGGAATAGGAGGAGAACCTCGTCCTGACATAAATGAAGATCTGATCATTTGAGATCGGATGAAGGGAAAAGCCCTTCAGCAACTCCTCTACACCCCTACAATCCTGTTAGGAGCAGAAGGAAAATCCTCACCCTAACAAAAAAAAAATAGAAAAAATGACGAGCTACACTAGAGATAAAAAAAATGAACTACATCCAAGACTCAAGGGACCTCATCTCAACGAGGAAGAAAATCTTTGTCGAAAATCTCCAGTCCTTAAGGGCAAATCAATACGGCGATGATCAAGAATCTTCAAACAACGTCGACATCGAATAAGATAGAAAACAAAAGAAGCTCGGTAAACAATAACTTAATGCAAGAATGGACAAGGTAATAGAAAATTTTCTTTTCATTTCATTAGTAAAGTGCACGTTACAAAGCCTTTGAAGGCCAAAAAAAAAAAGAAGAGAGCAGGCAACAAGAAAAGAAAGGAGTACATAGAATAAAAGGCAAAAAAGTGCTAAGCAAGCTCAGCTTCTTCAGACTTTGAACTCTCGATTCCAGCCATTGTTAGGGATTGCTTTAAGTTTTTGACTTCTTCTTCTAGTTCCTTCTTTCTTAAAAGTATCTCCCGATACATCTGGTGGAACCGTCGGCTTTCGCCCTCTGACTCTCGAAGCCCAGACTCCACCTTGGCATCCCTGACTACCTACTGCTCGTAGGCCAGTTGAATCTTCAGTCACTGCAGTTCAACCTTCTCCTGTCCAAGGGCCATGGACAGTTCTTCCATGATCCCCCTCAAGGAGCAGAGCTTGTCGGAGCCTTGTACCGAGATGGCCAGGACCCTCTCAGACAACTGCCTCTGAAGGCGGGCAACCTCGTCGGTCGCCATCTTGAGCCTCCTTCGGTAGTCATCTACTTGCCCGCACTAACCGACACGGTAGGCATTATAGTTCATCTCGATATCCTGCAGCTGCTTCTGGAGGTCGGAGAATTTTTTCGACCAGTCCCGATCGTGATCGGCCTGAGTCGTGAGCCAAGATAAGCTTCCTTCCAACTGGCCGATCTTCTCCCGTGCAGCTGCCAGCTCAACCTCATGGGAGCTGATCTTGAAAGCCTGAGTCCAAGATCGATCGCCGGCACGTTTTCGAAGTTCCTCAAGCTCCTTCACGAAGTCAGCCTTCCTCCGGGTGTAGTCCATG
Source organism: Elaeis guineensis (assembly GCF_000442705.2). Lineage (NCBI taxonomy): Eukaryota > Viridiplantae > Streptophyta > Magnoliopsida > Arecales > Arecaceae > Elaeis > Elaeis guineensis. The sequence goes on along the minus strand of NC_026004.2, from coordinate 38,448,025 downwards.
AAGTTCTTTCTGTGGAGGTCTCGAAAGCAAGTAGCCTCCGCAGTGACTTCCGAATGGCTCTTTCTCAACCGGTGAAGTTTGTCATCTAACTTCTTTGATTTCTTCGTCAGGTGACGAACTTCCCTTTTGAGGTCCTGGATCATCGACTTCAGAGGAGTCCCCTATGGTAGGGGAAGAGCTTCGACAGGGCACTGTCGTTGGGAGACAAGAGCGCCACAACACAAATTAGTGCAAGAAAATAAAAGAGAAGAAAAAGAATGCAGAGTAAGAAAGAGGAGCTCTCTGTAAAGAAGAATTCGATTTCATTGATTAAATAGTTATTTAGTACAAGAGAATGAGAAAAAATTATAATAAAGAAAAAAAAAGAAAAAAAAATAAAATTAGAGGTTTCGAACCTCTGAGGTAGAAGTGGGGGAGCTCGACACCCCCGGAAGGTCGGCCGCGGTAGCCACGGCAGTCGAGGAGGTCCCGACTGGAGGAAGACTGGCAGCAGCTTCAGAAGGTCTGGCTTCATCGTCGGATGCCTCATCCAGGAAGTCGAGGTCCAGCTCGAAAAACTTTTCGACCACCTTCTCTTGACAGAGCTCAAAGCCCTTGATGAAGGCGGCCTGACCAAACTGGACCTTCAGATCCCTCATCTCGGAGGAGGTTTTGAACTCCTCCACTGCCCGGTCCATTGCCTCCGAGACCAGGGTCGGGATCTGCACCTTCAACTCGGAGACCTCGGCCTCTGCTTTTTTTCTTTCCTCCTCCAAGGTGGCTCTCAAGTTTGTCGAAGTCTGCCCCTCCTTCTGCAGTGCCTCTTGGAGACCCACAATTTTGGCGACCTTCTCCTTGAGGTGGGCGGCCTCGGCCAGGCGGCCTCCTTCTTGACGTTGTTCATCGCCTCGATGTTGGTGATGAGCTAATGTCCAATCTGTAAGAGTGGCTAGGGAGTCAATATAAAAGCTGAGGAATAAGCTAAGTAAAGAGGTGAGAAGAAGAAAGAAGTAAATTGACCTACCTCGAGAAAGGACCCCAGAGAGTCCCAAACCCGCTACTCAAGATCGGCGTGGATGATCTTGTGGACGACTTCAGGCAGGACGCATCCGTCGACCAATCTCTTTATTAAATTCCTATTGTTGAAGGGATTCTCCCCCAGGTCCTCTTCGAAACCATCTCCCCCCTCGGTGGCAGCCCTACTGCTATGGTTCTTACGAGCCAATATCTTCTTTCTCCTCCTCCGTTCGGCCCCCGATGCCTCCTCGGGCCTAGCCTCTGGAGCGAAAACCTCGGTCGGGGGCTCCTTGAAGAGACCCGGGGGACTGCGAGCTCGACGTCGGAGGGAGTGTCGATGGCAATGGCTGCCTGGGTAGGCACGGTCGAGCTAGTCTCTTCTGCCCTTGCCCTCTTCACCACCCCCAAGGATGCTGCGCCTTTCCTTTTGTGGGTCTTGAGACCCTGGGCTAGCATTCGAGCTGTGTCAGCGTCCATATCTGCAATGAAAGAAGATCGGCATAGCTTAGCAAAAGAACAAGAAGAAAGGGGAAGCAGCGAATGACAAAAATATATATATATATATATATATAAATACCGACATGGTTGAGAGGGCTTAGGCCGATATTAAACAAGAATTGTTCCTTCAGAAGGTTGGAGAGAAGAGGAGCTAGATAAGCCTCGAGTTTATTGGAGGCTTCAAGGTCGTCCCGTCCTAGGCTAGAAGTTCGATGGATGGAATCCCTCAGGGAGCCCCAGGGGGACAACCCCAGCTCCAAGGTCGGGCATCGGATGTAGAAGTACCTCTCCTTCCAGTTGTGGATAGAAGAGAGGGTGCCTTTCAGCAACCTCTTTCTACCGAACTGGGGGAAGAAGTACCACCAGTCCTTTGCCAAGGGATGATGCTTGAAGGTATAGAAATTCTTAAACAAAGAAAGAGTTGGCCGAATTTCAGCTCAACTACAGAGGGAAAGAAATCCTATCAGAAATCTAAAGGAGTTCAGCGCTACAGAAACTAAAGAAATATTTAAGAAGCGAAAAAGAGCAATGACAAAAGGTGGAAGCGGAAGTCGAAGCCCGACGTGGAAAGCTTCTTGGTATAAATAGAAGCAGTCGGGGGGAGGAGCGCTAGCCGGCCAGTTGGCTCGGAAAGCTCTAGCTCGTACTTCAGAGGAACCCCATACTGAATCCTAATCAGTGAGAGTTCCTCCAGAGTCAGAAGCTAGGGATGATGTCTGGTACAAAGATTGGATGAGGTTTATCTACAGAACTAAGATTTTGGAGGCTGGAACGGACGAACTCCTAGAACTACTAGAGGAAGAAGTGTGAATCAAGTGAAAATCCTAAAAATCCTGAAAAAATTAAAAAAAATAAGAAATGGGATGCTCGCAGAAAATCAAATAGGAAAAATGTAAAAGAGGAAAAATAGAAGAAGAACAGCAAGAAAAAAAAGGGGGAGTTTTAGAACTAACCTAGGCTGGTCCGAGGGATGCAGAGATGCAGAGATGTGGACGACTCGAAGAACGCCTAAGGTCGAGAAGGATGCTGGAGAAGAACGAAACTCTCAGGAAGGAGGGATCGAAGAAACTCTTAGGCAAAGTGAGACCCCTGAGGGAGGGAGGCAGGTTTAAATAGGCGACGAGGTCCGGTGCAATAATGATTGCGGATCTCCTCTGATCGATCTACAACCACCACGTGTTCCACTCATCATTGCAGGCAGCTGAAAGTGGCTAACAACTGACAGAATCATTATTGCACCATACCTAGAGCAACACTCCAGCAAGAATTCCAAAAAAAATCTTTTCAGATCACCTCGATTTGAAAAGGCTCCAGCACTAGCGCGTCAAACGCCAAAATATCTGGAAACAACTGAGTACAAAAATCGAGGGAGGCAACTTTGGCTTTGAAAATTTTTTTGTACTTTCTTCATTCAGAACCCGAACTCAGAAGTAGGGGGCTAGTGTTGGGTATAAAATAATCCCAGTCGAAGTTCATAAAAGGCCGACCCTCCCAGGGCTCTTCCGGCTTCCGACCTTATCCGGTATCTCTCTGAATTCCCCCGACTGTCCAAGCTTCCATAATACCATCTGGACTTCTCCAATAATGAGCTCCTCCATTCATCTACTAGACTGCTCCAAATGCTCTCTGAGCTTCACTATCAGCCAATTTTTTACAGTGATCGACTATTCTTCGAATCTCTTCTAGACTTCTTCCAACCACGATTGACTCTACTCCGAACTTCTATTGCAAGCGGACTTCATCCGAGCTCCTACAAGAGCCAGACTCCATCCAAACTTCTATAGTGGATGGATCCCAGATGAACTTCTACAATGGACGGGCTCCACCAGTCAGATTTCTATTTTGAACTTCTTTCGGACTTCATCAATGACTGAGCTTCTCCAGCAGTGGGACTTCTACAATAAGAAGTCTCCATCCGAGCTTCCACGATAACTGATCTTCGTCCGAGCTTCTACAATAAGCAGACTTCATCCAGACTCTTACAAGAGCCAGACTCCGTCCAAACTTCTACAACAAAATTAAATCCCAGACTCCTCCAACGTTCGACCTTCCACTGTGTCCTCAAGACTCCTCCAGTGGATGAACCTCCACAACGCCATCCAAACTCCACTGTCGATCGACCCTCTGTCGTATTCCTTATGAAATCAGACTCCTCCGACGGACAGTCCTCAGACGAGCTTCTACATCAGGCAAATTTCAGATGGACTTCTCTAGCAATCGGACTCCTGCCAGACTTCTCCAACAGAAAATCTCCATCCGAGCTTCTACAGTAGATGATTTCCGTTTGCAGCTTCAGTGCCCAAGGCACCCGACAACAGTGGACTCTTCAGCAACCTCTAAAACATCTGAGCCTCTCTTAGATTGCTGAGACAGAGAGACAGTCTGCTCCATCAGACATCCCAGTCAAGCTTCAGCCGTCTAGCCCGAACTCTCCGACAAGTCACGACAACGGACACCACTCCACTCTCTGTAACAGATTCCACATAGCTCCACCACTCTCTAGCAAGTCACAACAACGGACACCACTCCACTCTCCATAACAAACTCCACATGGCCCTGAACGGCCCACTGACGTCGCTACTCTCCGTAACAAACCCCGCGTGGCCCCGAACAGCCCACTACCAGGCAGTTACGGACATCGCTGTCAATCAGTTACACTCTCCCATCTATAAAAGAGACCCTCAGATACATTTTTCTCTAAGCTCAAAACTCTATCTCGAAACTCTGCTAAAATCCCATTCGAGTGCTCCATTTCTGTTAAGGCAGAGTACTGACTTGAGCATCAGAGGGTCTTGCCAGAGCACCCCCAACTCTGATTTAGACTTCTCTTGCAGGTCCCGATAGTGGATGCGATCCCCTCGACTCCAGTTTCTCCGACGTCGGTGGAATTCTGCACCAACAGGGATCAATATTCTGGATAGACTGGCACAGCCTGTGTATGCTCAATGGAGAGGGTGGCAGATCTCACTAGCCACTTGTGTGGGACACTAATACAAGGATGTGGGTGCTCATTTGAAAATGAGTCCATTAAATTGACTCGATGAAAGAGAATATCTTATGAAAGCCTTACTTGCATGTCAAAGATGGTTCTCTGAGTTAGAGTTGTGCAAGTGATCCTTAAATCTGAGATCACCATGAAATCTTGTGCACATAAACTCATATTTTGGTTCATACTTAAGCATGGCATTAAGATATATACGGGATGTTCTGGATATGGTGGAGTGTGTATGAAGATTATGAGTAGGTCAATATGGAATCGATCACTCCTAGTAAGAGGAGATCGTATCCTGTGTATTCTCATCCCTAGATGACTCAGAAAAAATCTTTTGGCCAAAAGCAGGAGGGAGATTTGAAAGAGTTTCTAATACTTTATCATCGGAGTCAACATTGATTAATCAAGAATCGATATGAATATGTGTTTTAGTTTGACATAATTTTATACTCATGAACATATTTAAGATGCAGGAATGATTGAAGAATTAAATTTCATGGTAACTTGTCATTGAAGGATATATCTGATATTTCTATCAAATTTCATATTTTCTGGATACTTATGATACATTGCTAGATATCACTCTTGACTTGTAGGTTCGATCAAATTAAAAAGTTTAATTTGATTGCTAATTAGAAAAGATTCTAATTGTTAAACTCGGGTTAACTCGATTGGACTTAAATCAATTAGATTAAAATCTAATCAAATTTGATCAACTTGCCTCCAGACCTACTACTAGTTAGATATGAAATCCAATAGATCACACACATATAAAAATTGATCAAAGACCCTTTTGATAAGGTTGATTGAAATTTTGGATTCAATCAGGGTTCCCGGTAAGCATGCTAGCACATGTGGAAATCCTTGCTCTTTGGGAGATCAATTGGTCTCATGCCTTACTTATTTGCTATCCCAATTTGGTGAGCATTTGGGTTAGATCGTGCCACCTAGAAGCAACACAAAATAAGGCACCACATCTCAAGTTAACGCCAATTATGAAGAGTCCTCTTGGATAAGGACTCTTGGTGCAAAAAATAGGTTTTGTGCACATGTTGGCTTGAGCAGAAGGAGGAGTCCTTCTATCTTGGGATTCAGATGTATGTGGTGGCCCATATCACCCTCCATCCTTTGGTGCACATCTCAAAGCATGAGATGGAATTTTTCTAAAAATTTTGGGATGGAGAAAAAATTAGAAAGGAGAAGGTCTCGCGCGCATGCATTGAAGCGTTGCATTTCTTCACACTTTGGAGAGACATTCTATCGTTCATACTCATTTAAAATAGATTGCCACTTATTTGATATTGTTACATTTTTAATTATATCTCTTATGGAAAATTTTTTTGGAATTTTTTCAGACTTATCAGGAGGTCAAATGGATGCTTGAAGTTTCCCTCGTGTGCTCGCATGTGCTGATCAGTTTTTGCATGAAGGGACATGAGAAACACATCCTTCCATGAAATTTTTATCTCCTTATTAGATGATATAGAATTAAAAATAAGTTCTCTATCCATGTGGAAAATTGAGGATTTTTTTGATTTGAGAAGGAATGCAAAAACATCCCTTCTCTGGTCGCACATGCGGGTGAAGGTGCTGATCAACGTATCAAGCAGAAGAGTCCTTCTATCTGAAAACTCTTATTTTTTCTGATATGCAGATCAGATAGGCCTCTTGGATGAACTGTGTCCTTCTATTTTGGTGCCTCTCTGATGGCTATAAAAAGGCCTTGATGCTAGGTGTCCAATGCATTCAGAAAACTTTCCAATTCCTCTTTGTTGCTCTCTCTTCTTTCTTACAACCTATCTTAATTTTTGGACAAGACTTTGGGATTTAAGAAAAAGCATTAGCTGATCTAGAAAAGGATTGTGAAGGTCCTAAAGAAGAAGATTTAGAAGTCCAGAGAAAGTTCTAAGAGGATCGAGTTAGGTTCTTAGAGAAGCTTGACTGATATAGGGCTAGTCGAGTTCTAAGGGCTTGAACTCTTGAAACAAGATGAAGGAGGAGTGCTATCTTTGGTCTGATTTTCATGTAGATCACCATTGGAGTATGGACACTTGGATATCTCATGAAAATTGGATTAGCACTATAGGTATTCTTCTTATCCAATTTAATATTATTTATACTTTGATTATTATAGTCAAGGGTTTTTGGGCATTAGGGTTTTCGGTGCGTAAGATATTTTGAATGAAAAGTTTAAACACCTAGCCCTTCTATTGTACCACCAAAATCCAATAGTAGTATCAGAGCCTACCTTGATTTATAGAATCAAAGATTAAAATATTTTCTTGATTGTGATCAAGCATGGGTTTTTGGTTTGGTCCAAGTCGGGTCAATCGTTGAACCCAATTGAACATCCAAACCTTAGCATGCCTTAGAGATATGTTTTACATTAAATGCATGATGTATGTATAGAATTTTTCTTAGTAACCTAGTACTTAGATTGGGGTTCATCATCAGGCTGTTCGATCATAAGAGCAAGTAGGGTTCAAAGATCTTCTCTTCCTATTTCATAGGATACTCTTATGGCGTATAGGGGTGCCACTGTGATGTCCCAAGAAGAAGAATCATGAAAAGAGTATTTTACATTGATGCATATTATTAATACTTTATGCATATATTATGCTTAAGTTGCTTTGTTATAATCATATTGTGAGGTTATGATTTCATATCTTAGAGATATGATTAGATGCCATGATTAGTTATTATGTTTATAAAGATACAACTATAATAGTACATCATTATGATTGGTTAAATTAGGGTGTGCATGAGATCATCAAAGCTCTCATAAAAATTATATTAAGTCGTTGTATTGTGAATCAGTAGCTGACCTATTTCTTGAATCGATTAATCAATTGGTGTCTAAGGAGTATTTCAAGCATGGTGGTTCTTTAATTGATTTCGTTTGCTGGTCTGGCTAATATATTGATATCTAAGAAAAGCAACGGAGGGACCCCACTAATCTTAATATTTTTTTGATTAATTGAATTAGTTCAAATTTTGAATAAAGGTTGCTTAGTATTTTGAACACTACATATGCCTTTCTTTGTGCCTAGTCAATACCCTATCAAAGACCATAGTAGGTTGTTGTGATATCCATAAGATTTGCTATGAAAAATAATATGGGGTTATCTTGATACATTTTATATGCTTTATAGTATATTTGGATATGTTTCTTTGTTGTAATATCTATAAGAGCAGTATTTTTCAGATATGGCTGTATGGAAATGAAGGGTCTGACTTAACTATAAAATACTATAGTTTGTTATGACATCTACAAGGCTATGAGTATTTTTAGAGGCAAGATTTATATTGAAAATTATATTAGATGCAATTGGATAGGTTTTCCTATTTTGAAACACTTTGAGGTTTGTTGTGATATCCACAAGGCTTCATTGAGTGATTAGGGTCTCAACTCCATTAAGAAATCAAATTAGGATTTTTTATTTACCATAGGAGAGGGCTATGATATCCAAAAAAATAGTGGAAGATATAACTGATTAAAAGATCTCATCTAGTTATGCATGTCAAATATGAGTGGTCTGCTTATACTATTATTTTTTATTTATGTAGATTTAAATCTGTATTATATATTTTTTATTTTCACTATGTGAAATCATAAGTAAAAATATATTGATCGATCCAAACTATGTGGATTGGTTGAGGAACCTACAAATTAGATTCATACCGAAGATGAACTTTGATGTTCTGGATATTTCTGACCTTGGATCGATCAGTAATAATAAAAAAATAAAAGATATCCTTATGAACATTATCTGTGATAAATTTAGATATTGAGAGAATAATTACAAGAATTATTTTGCAAGACTAAAGTAGGGTACAAGTATAGCATCAAAAGATGTGTATATGATACCGACCTATTTTTTATTGAGTGGCTTAAACTCTAATACTTGGATATAAGATACCGCCTATGGATTGCATATTTGCAATTCATTACAGTGACTACAGAATACTAAAGGTCTGAAAAGAGGTGACATCGAGCTTTATGGCACAAGTGGAGAGTCCATTAGCACAGATACCGTGGAAACTTGTAAGCTTGATTTGCCTTAGGGTAAAATTTTAAAATTAAAAGATTGTTATTACATGTCAAAGATCATTAGAAATATTATCTCTATACCTTTGTTATTAAAACAAGGCTATGAAATAAAGCTAATAGAAAATAGATACTCCATTTTCTTTTTTAATAAATTTTATATGACAGTGGTTATATTGATAACAATCTTTTAATTATTGCACTAAACAAAAATATTTTTTATATTGAAAAAAATATGAAAAGAAAGAGCAAAAATGTGAATATCATATATTTTTGGTATTGCCCTCTTGATCATATTAGTGAATCAAGGATAAACAAGTTATACAAAGAGAATTTCTTTGACTCATATGATTATGAATCATTAGAAACTTATGAATCTTGTGTCATAGGTAAGATGACGAAACTCTATTTTCTGGATATGGAGAGCAAGCAAATGAGTTGTTAGCCTTAGTATATATGGATGTATGTGGACCGATGACAACTCAGGCCAAAGGAGGATACTCCTACTTTAGATGATCTGTCAAGATTCAGATATGTATATCTTATGAAACATAAATTCAAAATCTTTGATAAGTTCAAGAAGTATCAAAGTATGGTCGAAAAATAAACTAAAAAATGTATCAAGGTTCTTCGATCTAATCGAGAAGGAGAATACTTATCCAGTAAATTTTTTTATCATCTTAAAAGTAAAAGTATTCTCTCTGAATGGACCCCTCCTATATACCCCAGCTAAATGGTATAGCAGAAAGGAGGAATCACACTTTGGTGGATATGGTGCAGTCCATGATATGCTTCACTGATCTCCCAATATCTTTTTGGGATATGCCCTAGAGACTGCCGCATATATTTTAAATAGAGTGCCTTCAAAGACTGTTGCAAGCACACCATATGAGATATGGAAGGGAAGGAAGCCTAATCTTAAATATCTTAAGATTTAGAGCTGTCCTGCTTATGTTAAAAATATCTTTGGATATAAGCTTAGTACTAGATCAGATAGGTGTAGATTTGTAGGATATCCTAAGAAAACTAATGGAGACTACTTTTACCATCCTATTGAACAAAATGTATTTGTTAGTAGGCATGCCACTTTCTTGAAAAATGAATTTATCCAAGAAGAAGGTAGTAGAAGGAATATTGAACTTATAGAAGTTCAGAATCTACAAATCGATCTAGAAATACCTATGGTTGAACCATAAGAAGATCCTCAATCAGAAGTACCCAAGGATGAGGTACATCCACAATACACACCTCCTCTTTGAAGGTTAGATAGAGTGTGTCAAGCACATCTGAGATATGATTTTCTCATTGTGAATGACAATTCGATCAACATCATTCAGGATGATGATCCACTGACCTATTTGAAATCTGTCATGAATAGAGACTCAGATAGATGGCTGGAAGCAATGATATCCGAGATAGACTCAATGTACACCAATGAAGTGTGGACCTTGGTTGATGCGCCTGAGGGTGTGACCCCAATATGATACAAGTGGGTCTTTAAGAAGAAGATCGAAGCAAATGGCCAAGTAGAAATCTAAAATGCTTGGTTGGTGGTGAAGGATTTCAGACAAAGGCAAAGAATTGACTATGATGAAACTTTTTCACTAATGGCTATGCTCAAGTCCATCATGATTTTGCTTGCTATAGCTATTGAAAAATATATCCCAAAAGCCAATCATCAAGCTATTGATGGTTGAGAAACCTTGTATTATAATTGATTTGTTAATAAATAAAATATATTTTTAGTATTTTCATCATAAGTTTTCATCTTCTAATGAACTCCGTTGTTGTGATGAAGTCCTTAGGACTATTTAGGTTCGATAAAGAGAGGATTTATCAATTAGTCCTTAAAACTATTTATGACTAAATGATAGGCTGTTAATAAGGATGACAGCTTCTATCGAGCATAGGTTGCTGTAGGCCATATGGGTTGGTTATCCTCTTAACCAAAGAGTGTGGAGATACTGGTATGGCATACAGATGAGATGTAAGGGTACATCATCATTGAACGTGACCAACTCTAAAGTATTCTGCTGTCGAGAATGTCTCTGATAGGATATAGGTATAAGTGTCCCTTAGACCTGAGATCGCCTCAGTGACTTGCAAGCAACTCACTGTGCTTTGTGAAGGAAAAACTGCCTTTTTCCTGTGTAGGATCTTCCAGATTTCATCAAATCTAGGGCAGAATAAATTTTAAATTTTTATCCTATGCTATTTTAGATCTAATATCTATTAGATCTAATTTTATTATCTGATATTTTAATTTCAAAATTAAATCTAAAAGTATGAGAAACATAGACATACCTCAAGGGTAATCTAATTACCCTGTAGATGATCGCAGCACTGCCTGAGGTTCTGATGTAGCCATGCAAGCACCTGGCCTCTACCAGTATCCACTAAGGTAGGATCTAGAACATCTTCTCCTCACAATTCTATGCTCCAAAAATTAGATCTAAATCTGATTAGGAAGATCTTCAAAAGTCTTCCTGAAGTTGGAGCAGTAGCATGTCAAAGAAGTCCTGCAGCCTTCTGTTCCAGGCATCACCACGCCTTGCACCTATGCCAGATGAATGTCCAACTTCTTGGACGTGAAAAGGGGAGAAAGGAGAGCAGGAAGGATATGAAGAGGAAGGGAGGGGGTGGCAGCCAATGGGTTTTTTGTACAAAATAAGTTCTGCCCCGAAACCCTAGGTGCAGCAGGGTTTATTAGACCCTGTATGCTGCGCAGTGCCACATCATTCGACCAATCAAAAAATTCTAATAAATTATAGAAAAATTTTGATTGGTGGAGTGATGTCATCTGATCACATCAGATAAGAATCCCCATGCTCTCTCCTATGTTGGTATGAACAATGGATAGGCTCAAATAAGGTGGCGCCAAAGAGTCCAAGTTTATCAGGACTCTTTGGTTCTTATCCATTTGGGGCACCCACTTAAATCCAATTGGGCTCATGCCATAATCTGATTATGGCACCCAATTTGATTAGGTTTAGGCATGTGGACACTCCACAAAAATTTTCCAATAAGTCTTCTTCAGTTTAAGACCCATATGTCAACTTTTGATAGATGTCCTAAAATGAAATTGGCAGGTGCTAGAAATTAGCATGTGTTGTCTTAAATTCATCTCATTAATTAAGACAAGCCTTTTCTGAGCTAGACAAGCTTTATTTAGACTGAGAGAAACCTTTTCAAGGTTCTCTAGATGAGCCAAATCACTTTTGGCTCGATAGAGATAGAAAAGATTACACGAGGAGAAAGTTAGGCTCAATCGAGTGCTAGTACGATTTCCTTGAACCTAATTGGATCTTATCTAAATCAATTGGGCTAGCCCAATTGATGACATCCAGACCCTAACCCTTATTTGTGTGATCCAGTTAGGTTCAATTCTATATGGTAATGAGACATGTCGTGATCTCATCATCGACATCATCGAAACTCCTTTCGATGGATCAGAACTCTTCTGATTCAGACAATTAGAATGATCGATCATCAAAATCATTCTAATTGCTCCCAAAATCCACCAGTGACACCTAGCAATATATGGTGGCAACCCATCAGAACTGAAGATGAACCTCTCGATGCAGCTACCTGTGTGATTGAGTTCCTCTATCATGAGTCCCGATTGAATTAGGATTAAGGTGAACTCGTCAAACCCAACATCAGTCATATGAATCGATCGATCGATCCGAGTCCGATGTGAAACCCCAATGGAAAACTCTTTTCCATTATTTCACTTTGCCATGGCCATGGGCTTAAGGACTCGATCTTTCGATCACCATAGGACTACTCCTCTCATCTACCGAGGTTGATAGATCCCATCTTGATGCGATCTGGTTCCTACAATGAATATGCTACAGCCAACATACACCTCAAAGTTTTGGATGGCTAGGAGATGGAGTTATGGTGTAGTCAAACTATAACACACTCAAGGTGAACCGACGATGTACCTCAGGTCAATGAACTAGACACACAACTGCAGCATCGAGCTAGTCATCGACGAGAAGGTAGACTTCCTTATGACTGCTCGAGGTGGTCACGCTCAGTACTCTCATTCTCAACGAATACCTATACTCTTGCTCTGGTGTCTCCACACCGTAGACTCAAGACTCATCTACCCTAAGGAAGCGATTGTACACCAACCTTCCAGATTGATCACCATTCTCATGATGATCCTATGGTTAGGAGCAGTTTATGAGTTGGTTATGTAAATTCATGCCTTAAATTTTCAACTCTTGAAAATATGAATTAACATTCCCAATAACTCAAAGGATGTATCACAGACGCAATATACACAATATGATAGAAGAATAACCCTTTTATTCATTTATAGTCAAAATTATAATTTTGTCCTTAGATTTGTACAGGAATGTGTCAGTCGATCTGGCATCTAGGGCACACATCTAACAAACTCCGACTTGACCTAATGCCAATTGGCTACATATCTAAGTCCCATCTTCTCAAGGTGGGCTTCGATCTTCTGTTGGCCCAATGGCTTAGTCAGCTGGTCTGCCACATTGTCTATGGAGTCGACTCTCTTAACCTCGACATAACCCTTTCCGAGGTAATCACGGATCAGATGGAATCGCCGCTCGATGTGCTTGGCTCCTTATCTAGGGCTATGGCACCATTATTGTCGCAGTAAAGAGGAATGGCATTCGATGACATCACTCCAAACTCTGCGGCAAACTTCTTATACCAGAATGCCTCCTTCGCAGCTTTCGATGCAGCAATGTACTCTGCCTCCATGGTGAAATCTACAATCATCATTTGCTTGGAACTCTTCCAGCTAACTGCACCACCATTACAAATGAACAGACTCTCAGATGTCGACTTTCGATCATCTATATCAGACATAAAGTCTGAGTCTGTATATCCCTGAATCTAGAGTTCTCCATTCTCAAAGACTAGAAACATATCCTTAGTCCTTCTCAAGTACTTAAAGATACATTTCACAGAAGTCCAGTGCTCTTCGTCTGGATTCGACTGATATCTGCTTGTGACACTCACAGCATGGGCTATATCAGGTCATGTACATAGTATGGCATACATGAGGCTCCCTATTGCCAAAGCATAAGGGATCTTGCTCATGCGTTCAATCTCCTCAGGTGTGCTAGGGCACATCTTCTTGGAGAGATGAATGCCGTGTCTAAAAGGCAATAAACCTCTTTTGGAGTTTTCCATACTAAACCTCTTTAGCACCTCCTCTATGTACATCTTCTGTGAAAGTCCCAGCATCCTATTTGGTCTATCTCTATAGACCTTAATACCTAGTATAAAGGATGCCTCTCCTAGATCTTTCATAGAAAACTCCTTAGACAACCATATTTTGACTGAGGTCAACATGAGAATGTCATTCCCAATTAGGAGGATGTCATCCACGTACAATACAAGGAAGACAACTGTGCTCCCACTGACCTTTTTGAACATATATGGTTCCTCCTTGTTCTTGATGAAACCAAAAGTTTTGATCACATCATTGAAACGAGTATTCCAACTCCGAGATGCTTGTTTAAGTCCATAATTGGACCTTTGCAGCTTGCAGACCTTGTGATCATCATCACTGGATGTGAATCCAAGCGGCTGTTCCATATAGATATCTTCCTCAAGATGTCCATTTAAGAACGCCATTTTCACGTCCATCTGCCATATTTCATAATCGAAATAGGCTGCAACAGCAAGCAATATGCGGATGGATTTTAGCATGGCTACGGGCGAGAAGGTATCCTGATAGTCAATGCCTTCGCACTGACTATAACCTTTCACTACGAGCCTAGCCTTGAATGTCTCCACATTCCCATCTGCACCTATCTTTCTCTTAAAGATCCATTTACACCCAATAGGTACAATACCTTTAGGTGGATCTACCAAGATCCAGACTTGGTTTGAGTGCATCGAGTCAATTTATGATCTTATTGTCTCTAACCATTTCTCGAAATCGATAACTGATATCGCCTCGTCATAGGTCTTGGGATCATCACCATGAACCCCATTTCTCGTAAGGAACATTTCCTCTACATCCTCTTATATGGCACCTAGGTACCTTTCAGGAGGACGGAAAACCCTAGTCGATCTACGAAGTGGAAGAGGTTGTGTTAGGACTGGTTCTAATTGATTGGGTTCCTCAGGTTCTTTAGCTCGTTGCTCTTGGGAGACATTCTCCTTGAGCTTAATTATTCTTCCGATGCCACCATCTTGAATAAATTATTTTTCAAGAAAAATAGTATTTCGACTCATAATCACATTGTGGTCTTCCGAAATATAAAAATAGTATCCTAATGACTCTTTAGGATATCCTATGAATCGAGCTTTAAAAGACCTGAACTCTAACTTGTCCGTCTGCTGTCTCTTGACATGAGTCGGACAACCCCAAATTCTGAGATGATTCAGACTTGGCTTCTTATCATACCATATCTCATACGGTGTGGTAGGAATGGTTTTAGAGGGAACTCTATTCAATACATAAATTGCTGTCATGAGACAATATCCCCAAAGAAAATTAGGGAGATCCGTGAAGCTCATCATGGAACGGACCATATCTAATAGGGTCTGATTTCTCCATTCTGAAACTTCATTGAGTTGAGGTATTCCAGGTGGAGTCCATTGTGAGACTATGCCATTGTCCTTAAGATAGTCTAAGAATTTTCGACTAAGATATTCACCTCCTCGATCTGATCGAAGAACCTTAATGGGCTTTTTTGTTTGTTTTCTATCTCATGTCTGAATTCTTTGAACTTTTCAAAGGCTTCATACTTGTGTTTCATTAAAAACACATATCCGTACCTAGACATATTATCGATAAAGGTAATGAAGTAGACAAAGTTACCTCTAGCCGGCACATCAAATAGGCCGCACACATCCGTATGTACTAGGGCAAGTAGGTCTGTGGCCCTTTCCTCATGTCCCATAAAAAGGAGCTTGGTCATTTTGCCTTGAAGGCATGATTCACAAACTGGATATGACTCGAAAGTCAACGGACTCAATAGCCCAGATTTTTCCAATTTGTTAACCCTGTCTTCCGCTATATGACCTAGCCTTAGGTGCCACAGATACTTATCATTTAGACTATCTCTAGGCCTTTTAATTTCTATGGCATTCACATTTTGCTCAATATTAAAAATAGATACATCAACATGTAACTGATAGAGACCATTAATAACAAAACCATTTACAACTTTATTATTTTCATAAAAAATATTACAATGGTCCTTATGAAAGCTAATCACATAGCTTTCTTGTGCTAAACATGAAACAGAAATCAAATTTCTGCTTGCTGCAGGCACATAATAACAGTCTCTTAAAACTAAATCTAATCCTAACGGTAATTGCAGAGGGTAGGTTTCCACGGCCATGGTAGCAACTCTTGCTCCATTTTTGATGCGTAGGATCATCTTCCCATCCCTCAGCCTCCTGCTCTCCTCAAGACCCTGCATAGAAGTGCACAAATGAGCACTAGAACCAGAGTCAAGTACCCAACTGGATGCAGAAGAAACTGTAAGGTTAGATTCGATAATGAGCATACCTCCAGAAGGACCATCCTTCTTGTTCTTCAGGGTGGCCAGGTACTGAGGACAGTTTCGCTTCCTCTTCTTTCCATCCACCTTCTACTTCTTCGCAGACTTCTTTTTCTTTCCAAAAGACTTTCTCTTGGAAGAAGTTCACTCCACAGTAAGAACTGAGCCTTTTGAACCTTTCATTGAAAGCTCAGTCGTAACCAGCATATTCATTAACTCGGCCAAGGTACATTGCATCTTATGCATATGAAAGTTCATGATGAACTGACCATATGCATCGGACAAGGATTGAAGGATCACATCAATCTAAAAATCCTTGTCTAAGATGATACCGAGCTTCTCAAGCTCCTCAAGATCCTTGATCATTGTCAAACAATGATCTTGGACTGACTGCCCATCATGCATCTTGGCCTTAAAAAATCTTTGACAGACTTGATACTTGACCGCGCGACTCTGTTCACCAAACAACTCTTGTAGGTGAGACAACATTTGGCGAGTAGTCAAAATATTTTTATGTTGGCACTGCAAGTCATCAGACATTACACCCAACATGTAGTACCTGGCTTTGTTATCATCATCTATCCACTTTTTCAGAGACGCTCTCTGTTCAGTAGTCGGACGTGCTGGCATGGCAGGTGGGTCCTGGTCCAAGACATGAGTCAATTTTTTGGAACCCAAAATAATTTTGTAGTTCCTCAACCAGTCCTTAAAATTTGGTCCAGTCAGTCTATGAGTGTCTAGAATTTTGGTCAGGGGGTTTGAGGAAGACATGTTTCCTGTAGAGAGTCGAAAGTTTCTAGTTAGATTTTGTAATCAGACTCAACCAATTTGTTTAGGATTTTTATTTTTAAACAAATTAGGCTCCCACTATTTTCTCAGATCCCTATACTCCCTTGGTAGAGATGTAAAAATCTCCGTGATTAGTGATTTTTATTGGGTGGTGCGGTCTTACCGACTGGCTCATCACCTCACTTAATAGTTATTGGTGATGGGTCAACCAATGAGTGGACAACTCTTGTCCAATGATTCTCTAATCATGGTGCATCCAAAACTTGATCTCTAATTCATGAAGCTCACCGTATCCGGGATATTGCTCCAATCCTTAGTTAAGCCAAACCCACCATTTGCATGAACTAGATTCTTGATTGGGTCCCTCATCGTATCCGAAATATTGAGCCCAACCCATCCTCTAATCCGTAGCATCCAATGCCTAATGGACATGGTTGCATCTTTCCGGTGCAACTGAGGCACTGTAATCAGTCGAGAACAATCAACCCCGGGAAGGGCCCGCATATCCACATTGGTGGAAGACCTAGACTTAATATTTTCTTAGGAAGATTTGATTTAGGTCTCTTTAAACTTGACTTGATATAGTCATAACAATTATGACTAACCTAGTGGCATGGGTTAGCTCGAATTGTTAGCCACCTCAAATCAGAACTGGGTCGACACATATGGCCAGGTAAGTGAGACCGATGGAAGAGATATGCCATTAACTCGACAAGAACGCATTCGAGTCGAGTAGCTCCCAATTAAAAATCAATCGATCGCATCTGCCGAACTTACCTTAGACACTAAATTGTCGAACCAGAACTAATTGGGTTAGCCTACAATCCAGACTCTAATCTCTGAGCTAAATTAGGTCTTAACTTGATCGAGTCACATCTAAATGTGATTCGACTTTGACCCAGACTTAATCCTATTAGGCTGATCAATTATTAGCTTTCATGATCCCACCTAACCAACTCTTAATTCGGTTTAATCAACCGCTAGACCTAATTGAGCTACCCAAGCCCGAACCCAATTTTATGAAAATGTCTTAGATCTGAAATTCTCAATTTTAGACCTAATTTAATTTCATAAACTTAATACATTATTTAAGTTTGGGTTCATAAACAAAGCATGTATAATAAATCCTAGGGTTTCAGGATCTAGAATTTTGCAAAAAAGTAAGTTTTGATTTCTGATTAAGAATGAACGCGTGGTACCCCTACACGTCATATGAATGCCCCATTGAATGAGAGGAGAGGGCCTTTAAATCCTACTTCGTTCTAATGACCGGACGGCCATGAGGAACACCTTAACCAAAAATATAAATTTAACTACAAAACTAGTTAGATCTAAATTAACATATCACATATACAATTTAAGATCTAACTAATACATACTTTGCATATATCTCATGTATCAAAAATCAATCTAATTAATATGCTTTCAGATCTGATACATCATATGTAATATCTAAAAAATAAGATTTAAATTGAACTATTCAAAATTAAATCTATTCTAGACAAGTTACTAGATCAGTTCTAAACTAGTCTAGGCATGTAACAGATTAATTTTATGAAAAAATTAAAATTTTATTTTTTATTTTTTGATCTAATTATAATACTTATACATTAAAAAAATAGAGAATAAATTAGATTTAATTTATATTTTAATCTCATTAAAATATAAAACTTAAGACTATTCATGGATTCAACTAATCCTAGTCTAGTCATGCATCTCATGCATGATAGATCATCTTAGATTTAATTTTAAATATTTTAATTTCAGATCCTATTATATCTGATGTGACATCTGAAATTATTTAATATCAAATAAATTAAACTTAAAATCATATCTAAATTAGATCTAAAATAGAGCCAACAACCTGGCTCTGATACCACTTGAACAAAAAATTACTTTTTTCCTGTGTAGGATCTTCCAGATTTCATCAAATCTGGGGCAGAATAAATTTTAAATTTTTGTCCTATGCTATTTTAGATCTAATGTATATTAGATTTAATTTTATTATCTGATATTTTGATTTCAAAATTAAATCTAAAAGTATGAGAAACATAGACATACCTCAAGGGTAATCTAATTACCCTGTAGATGATCGCAGCACTGCCTGAGGTTCTGATGTAGCCACGCAAGCACCTGGCCTCTACCAGTATCCACTCAGATAGGATCTGTAATATCTTCTCCTCTTGATTCTATGCTCCAAAAATTAGATCTAAATCTGATTAGGAAGATCTTCAAAAGTCTTCCTGAAGTTGGAGCAGCAGCCTGTCAAAGAAGTCCTGCAGCCTTCTATTCCAGGCATCACCACGCCTTGTACCTATGCCAGATGAACGTCCAACTTCTTGGACGTGAAGAGGGGAGAAAGGAGAGCAGGGAGGACATATAGAGGAGAGGAGGGGTGGCAGCTAATAGGTTTTTTGCACAAAACAAGTTCTGCCCCGAAACCCTAGGTGCAACAGGGTTTATATAGACCCTGTATGCTGCGCAGTGCCACATCATTCGACCAATCAAAAAATTCCAATAAATTCTAGAAAAATTCTGATTGATGGAGTGATATTACTTGATCACATCATATAAGAATCCCCATGCTCTCTCCTATGTTGGCATGAACAATGGATAGGCTCAAATAAGGTGGCGCCAAAGAGTCCAAGTTTATCAGGACTCTTTGGTTCTTATCCATTTGGGGCACCCACTTAAATCCAATTGGGCTCATGCCATAATCTGATTATGGAATCCAATTTGATTAGGTTTAGGCATGTAGACACTCCACAAAAATTCTTCAATAAGTCCTCTTCAGTTTAAGACCCATATGTCAACTTTTGACAGATATCTTAAAATGAAATAGGCAGGTGCTAGAAATTAGCAGGTGTTGTCTTAAATTCATTTCATGAATTAAGACAAGCCTTTTCTGAGCTGGACAAGCTTTATTTAAACTGAGAAAAATCTTCTCAAGGTTCTCTGGATGAGCTAGATCACATTTGGCTCGGTAGAGACAGAAAAGATTACACGAGAAAAAAGTTAGGCTCAATCGAGTGCTAGCACGATTTCCTTGAACCTAATTGGATCTTATCCAAATCAATTGGGCTAGCCCAATTGATGATATTCAAATCCTAACCCTTATTTGTGTGATCCAGTTAGGTTCAATTCTGTATGGTAATGAGACATGTCATGATCTCATCATCGACATCATCGAAACTCCTTTCGATAGATCAGAACTCTTCTGATTCAGACAATTAGAATGATCGATCATCAAAATCATTCTAATTGCTCTCAAAATCTACCAGTGACACCTAGCAGTATATGGTGGAAATCCATCAGAATTGAAGATGAACCTCTCAGTGCAGCTACCTGTGTGATTGAGTTCCTCTATCATGAGTCCCGACTGAATTAGGGTGAAGGTGAACTCGTCAAACCCAACATCAGTCATATGAATCAATCGATCGATCTGAGTCCGATGTAAAACTCCAATGGAAAACTCTTTTCTATTATTTCACTCTACCATGGCCATGGGCTTAAGGACTCAATCTTTCGATCACCATAGGACTACTCCTCTCATCTACCGAGGTTGATAGATCCCATCTTGATACGATCTGGTTCCTACAATGAATATGCTACAGCCAACATACACCTCAGGGTTTTGGATGGCTAGAAGATCGAGTTATGGTGAAGTCAAACTATAACACACTCAAGGTGAACCGACGATACACCTCAGGTCAAAGAACTAGACACACAACTGCAGCATCGAGCTAGTCATCGACGAGAAGGTAGACTTCCTTATGACTGTTCGAGGTGGTCACGCTCAGTACTCTCATTCTCAATGAATACCTGTACTCTCGCTCTAATATCTCCACACCATAGACTCAAGACTCATCTACCCTAAGGAAGCGATCGTACACCAACCTTCCAGATCGATCACCATCCTCGTGATGATCTTATGGTCAGGAGCAGTTTATGAGTTAGTTATGTAAATTCATGCCTTAAATTTTCAACTCTTGAAAATATAAATTAACATTCTCACTAACTCAAAGGATGTATCACAGACACAATGTACACAATGTGATAGAAGAATAATCTTTTTATTCATTTATAGTCAAAATTATAATTTTGCCCATAGATTTGTACAGGAATGTGTCAGCCGATCTGGCATCTAGGGCACACATCTAACACTTTGGTACTGGACTAACTGAATTTTTAATTTAGTGATGGAAGATTTTTAGGCACAGTCAAGTACTTACGAAGTCAGAGTGTGATCGAGATGGGATTGATCACTCCAAGAGTTGGAGAAGAATGAGTCACTGTATTTCAATCTAACAAAACTTTGGCCAGGATAATCTATCAGATGAATTTGATATTTTGATATACAAAGTGGACAACCTGATCAGAGTTGATAGTTGAACTCTGAGGTATCCTATGAGCATTTTGATCAAGGAGATGAATTATATGAAAACTATATCCACATGGGTTCTAAAGATGTTATTTTACACATCCGACCTATCTGACCGTCGGGTATCATTGCTAGATGGTCACTTCGATTCGTATAAAAATTTATTCCTATACTACTAGCTTAAGTTTGGACCTATGAGGTCATACATATTAGAGTTCATGATCCGATCGGATGGTTGATCAATGATTAAGAATCATTCTAGGGTTAAACGATCAATATGATTGATATTTAACCTAGTGCAAGTGTTGCAGGAGGATCGATTAGCAATTTGATTGCTAATTGACTTAATTTGATTAAGTCAATGGATTGAAATTAAGTCTAATTAAATATTGTTTAATTAAATTTAGTTTGAGCTTGATTGGATCAAGTTTAATTGATTTATTGGATAAGCCAAGTGTAAGAAAAAACTAGTCCTAGTTCAATTAGGACTTGGGTCAACCTAATTTCTAATTCGATTAAAAAATGAAATCAGATTTAAATTTAATTTAATCTGATTAAATTAGATTTTTAATTAGATTAAGATCTATTTTAATTTGGTTGATTTGATTTTAGTTTGATTTGATTTGAGAAACCAGATTGGAACAAGACATAGATTGAATCCTAGTAAGACTAGGTTTCCACCTTGCGCCAATTTAGCCCCCACACCCACTCTCTCTTATCCCACGCCCACTCTCTCTTATTTTATGCAACAAAACTTCTCTCACAAGTCTTCACACATGCCTAAAACTTTCCTCTCTTTCTCTCTTACATGGAAAGTGGTTGTGGATCAAGTCAAAGTAGGAATTAGTTTAGATTTCAAATTATATGAGATAGAGTTTTAGGAAACCAAAACTCTTTTCTTATGACACTAATTTTATCCAAATTTTATTTGAAATTTTTGTGACTTTTATGTCACATAATATGCACCCTTTTCTGGTGGTCCACGCACAAAAAGAAAGAGGCGCCCAAGAGTTGGGCGCCCCTTTTCTTGCCATGTTTGGATAATCCTTGACTAGGTATTTGACCTAGACAAGGACTCTATTATATCTCTCTATTTAAATTGAATTTCTTTATAAAATTTTTATAAAAAATAAAGAAAAGGGAAACCTTTGGGGTGTGCAAAAATCAAGGAGAAAAAAGATTGGAGCGTGGAGATACAATAGACACAAGACTAGGTGTCTAGGTGAGAGCAAAGAGAAGAAGAAGAGGGTCTTCTTCCAGGGTTGCTATGTTCACCTCTTTCCTTCTTCCATCTTGAGTTTTCTAAGAGTGTCTCAGATCTAAAACTCTTTCTCCTACTTTTCATCTTAAGAAGAGTCCAAATCAAGAAGAAGGAGGCATCTAATCGACCATCGAAGAAGGATCAACGCAGTACTAACATACTGTGCTGATTTTTTGGACCAGGACTTCTGATCGTGATTTGTGAGCTCGTGTGGATGACTCCTAGAGGTTGGATGCATGTGTGGATCAGAATATCATCCCCAAGCCTGGATCAGTAAAGTTAGAATGTCTAATTTGTAAGGTAATAGATCTAATCTATTATATTTTACGTACATTAGATGTAGTATGGAAACATGTTGATATGATCAACATGTAGTTCTTGCTCTTTATATTTTAATTTTTGATTTAATATCATGTAATAATCATGTAAAAAGATCTTAGATCTAGAGATTCTTTAATTTTATAAGATAAATTTTAATTTATTTTAATCTTCCACTATCTGATCTTGAAAAAGTTTCAAGATCTAACCCTGAAACACTAGATCTTGTTCCTTCAATTGGTATCAGAGCCTAGGTTATTTATTACATGATTATTTATACATACTTAGATTATTTCTTAGATTAGATCTAATTTATAATCTGATTATTAAATCTAAAATTAAAATTTTTAGATCAATCATGAACTATAAGTTGTCCTGCTGTAAGGTTTACCCCTTACAGTGCAAAGATTGTCCTAGTTCATGTAGATTTATCTTTAATCATAAATTTGTTAGATGTGATCTATATTAAATTTATAATTTATTAGATTTAAAAGATATTTAAATCTAAAATAAAATCTCTTTGTTAAAAATTTTCATGCAAAGAACCATCATATATTTATCTGAAAAATTTGCATGGTTTAAAATTAAAATTGTTTCAATTACATGAACCTGTTTAGATTAAATCTAAAGTAGTTTCATCCTTATTTTACTTGCATTTTGAAAAGCTGAACCCCAACCCTCAGCCCAAAACTTAATTGAGAATTAAAAGGTTATTTGATTAGGTTCTAGGATTGTGAATTGAAGAACCTAAGACACAAACCATAACACATTGGATTAATGGGTTAGTAGGAATTAGGTCCATTAATTGGGTTAGACCGAAGGTTAGATTAAAGATGGACTTAGTTAGAGAATTGACTAAATCTAATCAATTGTTGTCTTAGATTAGGTCAAGAATTCTCTAGATCAATTACAATAATTGTAATTGGTCAAGTCCATGTCTTTAATGAGAACCAAATGGACTTGATTCTTGGCTAAGTGATCTAGCACGAACTGTTAGGTTGATCTAATTGAAACTAATTAAACCAATTGGTGTCTAAGGTAAACCAGACCAATGGTTTTTAATTGGGAGCCCGCTTATCTGGCCATTTTTGATGGTGTCTAAGGCAAGCTTTGGCAGACCCTCCCGCTGATCGAACTTACCTGGCCTCTTGATGAAATTATGTTTTGATCGGATCACTGGACTATTCGAGCTGATCCATGTCAGCTAGATAAATCAATGTGACTGATTTAGGTGCTCCTAGACCAACCCTTTTAATGATCTCCCTTAAGCTGACTTGGTGAAGCCAGTGGGAGGATCATGATAAGCTAGTTCATCTAATCTTTTTTCTCTAAATCAATTAAATCTTCTGAAATTATTAGATCCTTAAAATGAAATAGTTATGATGATAACTAGATCATAGCCTCCCATTAAGTGGATGATAATGGGTCCATCAGTTGGATAATCATTGGAGGCCCAAAGGCCTGGTGCTTATCGGCTGATGGAACTATCATTCATAATATGATTTCTTGACTGCATCTTTCTAAATAGTGGTTAGGTTAGCCAACCAAAGTTGGGCCTAATCATTCATTGGCTAGATGGGCCAAGTATGATCATGTTAATGGTTAGACCTAACCAGACCTTTTCAGTGGAGGTCAAAGCCTACTGATTAGGGACTGGAGCAAAATTAAATTGCTAGAAATTGTTTAAAAAAATAATTGGTTATGAACCTACCCTTAGATGTACATGGGTTGGCCAACCAAAGTTGGGCTTGTGTGCAGTCTAAGTGGATTCTAGTACCCACTAAGGAATTAGGGTAATTTCTCAAATTGGAGGTAGAGGCTACCAATTCGAATAAAATAGTAGGAAAAATCTTTTGATTAAAGTCCAAATCTTTAGATTTAATGAATCAATTACTAATTAGGTTATGATTTTTCTTTGTGTAGATATGGCCACTTTCCTATCGCTCCGATCATTATTGGACAATGATAAGTTGGTGGGACCCAACTTTGGTAGCTGGTACCGAAAGTTGAAGATAGTCCTGAAGTATGAACGGATCCTATATGTGATAATGGATCCTGCACCTGAAGAGCCAGCTGCCAATGCACGTGAAACAGTCAGAGACACTTACCAGAAGTGGCTCAGTGATCGGACCACGATGCGCTGCATCATGCTGGCTGCCATGAGCAACGAGTTTAGTCATAGATTTGAGACAGCTCAGCCAAAGGACATGCTTCAAGTGTTGGAAGATGCCTTTGGCACACCTGATGATGTGGAGAGGCACAAGACTAGTTATGCCATCTTCTACGCCAAAATACGGGATGGTGCCTCTGTCACTGATCATGTATTGTACATGATCGAGCTGATGGAGCGTTTGAGCAACCTCGGCTTTTCCTTGCATGAGCAGCTTGGGAAAGATGCAATACTGAACTCACTACCCAAGTCTTATCTCCTATTTCTCACTCATTATAGAATGTCAAAGCCTGAAGTAAACTATCATAGGTTACTGAGGTTGCTTCAGAACTTTGAGAAGGATCAACAACTCCGCAAAGAGTTGGTGAACTTAGTGGGAGGTATGTCTTCTGGTTCTTGATTCTTTGAGAAAGGGAAGAAGAACAAGAAGAAGAAAGTAAAGAAGGTGCAAGTTCTGGCTGGGACATCTGTACAGGGTCAGACCAGAAAGATCAAGCCCGATAAGAGTCTATTCTACTGGCAAGCACCCTAGATTAAATAGTGTATCAGATATCTATTTATGGCACTATAGGCTAGGTCATATGAACAAGAACAGAATAAACAGGTTGACTCAAGAGGAAATCCTCGAAGTCAGTGATTGTGAATCACTTCCAACCTGTGAGTCCTGTCTTCTTGGTAAAATGATCAAGTCACCTTTTACTGAAAAAGGTGAGAGAGCTACTGAGCTCTTGGACCTAGTACATACTGATGTATGCGGGCCCATGAGCATAAGAGCTAGAGGTGAATATTTCTACTTCATTACTTTCATGCATGATCTATCTAGATATGGATATGTCTATCTGATGAAATATAAGTCAGATTCATTTGAAATGTTCAAACGATTCTGAAGTAAAGTAAAAAAATAAACTGAGAAGAGTATTAAAACTCTTCGATCTGACCGAGGAGGAGAGTACCTTTCTGATGAGTTTCTCACATATCTAGGAGAGAATGAGATTCTCTTCGAATGGACTCCTATAGGAACACCACAGCTTAATGGTGTGTCTGAAAGGAGAAATCGAACTCTGTTAGATATGATCCGATCTATGATGGATTTTGCCAGCTTGTCGATATCTTTCTGGAGATATGCACTCGAATTGGCCTGTTATATGTTAAATAGGGTTTCAAGTAAGTCTGTAATTAAGACTCCATATGAGATATGGATAGGGCGTAAGCCAGCACTTTCACACCTTAGGGTCTGAGGGTGTTCGACCTATGTTACATGGTTAGTTACAGATAAACTCAGACCTAGGTCTGACAAATGCACATTCATAGAGTATCCCAAAGAGACCAAAGGATATTTTTTCTACCATGCTGATGAATAAAAGATGTTCATCAGCCTTAAGGCAACCTTTTTAGAAAAAGAGTTCTTTGGTGAAGGAACCGTTGCCTCTAAGGTTGAACTTGATGAAGTTCAACAGGTAGAAAGACCAACACCAAACCTAAGTCGGATTTGATTAGATCAAATTCGGAGCCCAATGTACCTGCACTATTAAGACGATCCGATAGAGTATCACATCAGCCGGACAGATACTATGATTTCTTGGTCTGGGATGGTGATCCCATCGAACTCGATGAGAATGATGAGGATCCGATCATCTATATGGATGCAATGCAGAGATCTAATTTCCAAAAATAGCTTGAAGCCATGAAATCTGAAATGGAATCCATGAAGATTAACGATGTATGGATATTGATTGACCCACCTGAAGGGGTTAAACCCATTGGGTGTAAATAGGTCTTCAAAAGGAAGAGGGGCATAGATGGAAAGGTGGAGACCTATAAAGCCCATCTGGTTGCTAAGGGATATCGTCAACATTATGGTATTGACTATGACGAGATATTCTCTGCTGTGGCAATGCTCAAATCCATTCGGATAATGCTTGCAATAGCTGCTCATCTAGATTATGAGATCTGATAGATGGATGTAAAGACAGTTTTTCTGAATGGAGAGCTGATCGAAGAGGTATATATGATATAACCTGAGGGGTTTACATCCACAGATGAGTCCAAGGTGTGCAAACTTCAGAGATCCATTTATGGATTGAAGCAAGCTTCTCGGAGTTGGAACATGTATTTTGATAAGGTGATCAAAATATATGGCTTCGTTAAGAACAGAGAAGAGCCCTGCATCTATAAATGGGCAAATGGTCCAGTTGTGGTATTTCTTATCTTGTATGTGGATGACATTCTCTTAATCGAAAATGACATCCCCGCACTATAGGGAATAAAAGTTTGGTTGTCATCACAGTTCTCCATGAAGGACTTGGGTGAAGCATCCTACATCTTAGGGATGAAGATCTATAGGGATTGATCTAAAAGGATACTTCAGTTATCCCAATTCACGTACATAAACATTATGATGAAAAGGTTCAGCATGAAGAATTCTAAGAAGGGCTATCTAACGATAGATCATGAAATTTTTTTCTCTAAAAAGGATTGTCCGACAACTCCTGAAGAGAGAGAGCGTATGAGTAGAGTCCCATATACTTCGATCGTGGGATCTATCATGTATGCCATGATATGTATAAGGCCAGATGTAGCATACTCACTAGGAGAAATGAGTAGATATCAATCTGATCCTGAAGAAAATCACTGAAAAGTGGTTAAAGTCATCCTTAAGTATTTGAGAAATACTAAAGACCAATGGTTGGTTTATGGCAAGTTAGATCTGAAACTTGTGGGGTTCACATACTCTAGCTTTCAATCTGACCGTGATGATAGCAGAAGCATGTTGGGTTATATCTTTACTCTGAATGGTGGAGCCATCTGCTGGAAGAGTTCCAAGCAGCATACTGTAGCAGACTCTATTTGTGAGATGGAGTACATCGCAGCATCGGATGCCACAAGGAAAGCTGTGTGGTTGAGAAAATTCATCACCGAGCTCGGAGTAGCACCCTCCCTCGATGGTCCGATCTTGCTCTACTGTGATAGCACTGGTGCCATAGCTCAGGTAAAGAAATCCAAAGCACACCAGTGGACAAAGCACATTTTGCGCCGCTTCCACCTAGTCCGAGAGATCGTAGATCGAGATAATGTCGACCTTCAAAAAATCGACAGAAAGGAGAATCTGACCGACCCCTTCACTAAAGCCCTAGCAATAAAGGAGTTTGACAACCACAAGTTGAAGATGGGTATTAGATACTGTGCCGAGTGGCTTTAGGACAAGTGGGAGTTATTGGAAATATGTCCCAAAAGCCAATCGTCTAGCTGTTGACGGTTGAGCAACCTTGTATTGTAATTAATTTGTTAATAAATAAAATATATTTTTGATATTTTCATCATAATTTTTCATCTTCTAATGAACTCCGTTGTTGTGATGAAGTCCTTAGAACTATTTAGGTTCGATAAAGAGAGGATTTATCGATTAGTCCTTAAAACTGTTCACGACCAAATGATAGGCTGTTAATAAGGACGACAGCTTCTATCGAGCATAGGTCACTGTAGGCCATATGGGTTGGTTGTCCTCTTAATCAAGGAGTGTGGAGACACTGGTATGGCATACAGGTGAGATGTAAGGGTATATCATCATTGAACGTGACCAACTCCAGAGCATTCTGCTATCGAGAATGTCTCTAATGAGATATAAGTATAAGTGCCCCTTAGACCTGAGATCGCCTCACTGACTTGCAAGCAACTCACTGTACTTTAGTACTAGACTAACTAAATTTTTAATTCAGTGATGGAGGGCTTCTGGACATAGTCAAGTACTTGCGAAGTCAGAGTGTGATTGAGATGGGCTTGACCACTCCAAGAGTTGGAGAAGAATGAGTCGCTGTATTTCAATCTAGCAAAACTTTGGTCAGGGTAATCCATCAGATGGATTTGATATTTTGAAATACAATGTGGACAACCTGATCAGAGTTGACAGTTGAACTCTTAGGTGTCCTATGAGCATTTTAGTTAAGGGGATAAATTATATGAAAACTATATCCGCATGGATTCTAAGGATGTTATTCTATACATCCAACATATCTGACCGTCGGGTACCATTGCTAGATAGCCACTTCGATTGGTACATGAATTTATTTCTTTGCTACCGACTTAGGTTCGAACCTATGAGGTCACATACATTAGAGTTCGTGATCCGATCGGATGGTTGATCAACGATTAAGAATCGTTCTAGGGTTAAACGATTAATATGATTGACATTTAACCTAGTGCAAGTGTTGCAGGAGGATCGATTAGCAATTCGATTGCTAATTAAATTAATTTGATTAAGTCAATGGGCTAAGATTAAGTCTAATTGAATATAATTTAATTAAATTTAATTTGGGTTTGATTGGATCAAGTTCAATTGATTTATTGGATAAGCCAAGTGCAAGGAAAAACTAGTCCTAGTTCAATTAGGACTTGGGTCAACCTAATTTTTAATTTGATTAAAAAATTAAATCAGATTTAAATCTAATTTAATATGATTAAATTAGATTTTTAATTGGGTTAAGATCTATTTTAATTTGGTTGATTTGATTTTGATTTGATTTGGTTTGAGAAATCAGATTGGAACAAGACATAGATTGAATCCTAGTAAAACTAGGATTCCACCTAGCGCCAATTTAGCCCCCACGCCCACTCTCTCTGATCCCACACCCACTCTTTCTTATTTTGTGTGATAAAACTTCTCTCCCAGATCTTCACAGATGTCCAAAACTTTCTTCTCTTTCTCTTTTACATGGAAAGTGGATGTAGATCAAGTCAAAGTAGGAATTAGTTTGGATTTCAAATTCTATGAGATAGAGTTTTAGAAAACCAAAACTCTTTCCTTATGACACTGATTTTATCTAGATTTTTGTTAAAATTTTTATGGCTTTTATGGCACATAATATGCACCCTTTGCTATTAGTCCATGCAGAAAAAGAAAGAGGGGGCACCCAAGAGTTGGGCGCCCCTTGTCTTGCCATGTTTGGATAATCCTTGACTAGGTATCTGACCTAGATAAGGACTCTATCATATCTCTCTACTTAAAATAAATTTTTTGATAAAATTTTCATGAAAAATAGAGAAAAGAGAGACCTTTGGGGTGTGCAAAAATTAGGAAGAAAAAAAGTTGGGGTGTGGAGATACAATAGACACAAGGCTAGGTGTCTAGGTGAGAGTAAAGAGAAGAAGAAGAGGGTCTTCTTCTAGGGTTGCTGTGTTCACCTCTTTCCTTCCTCCATCTTGAGTTTTCTGAGAGTGTCTCAGATCTAAAACTTCTTCTCCTACTTTTCATCTTTGAAAGAATTCAAATCAAGAAGAAAGAGGCATCTAATCGACCATCGAAGAAGGATCAGCGCAGTACTAGCATACTGTGCTGATTTTTTGGACCAGAGCTTCTGATCGTGATTCGTGAGCTCGTGTGGACGACTCATAGAGGTCGGATGTATGTGTGGCTCGCAATATCATCCTCAAGCCTGGATCAGTAAAGTTAGAACATCTAACTTGCAAGGTAATAGATCTGATCTATTATATTTTATGTACATTAAATGTTGTATAGAAACATGTTGATATGATCAACATGTAGTTCTTGCTCTTTATATTTTAATTTCTGATTTAATATCATGTAATAATCATGTAATAGGATCTTAGATCTAGGGATTCTCTGATTTTATAAGATAAATTTTGATTTATTTTAGTCTTTCACTGTCTGATCTTGAAAAAGTTTCAAGATCTAATCCTGAAACCCTAGATCTCGTTCTTTCAATAGCAGTATATTACGACTATGAGATCTGACAAATAGACGTCAAAATCACTTTTCTCAATGGTAATCTTTAGGAAGAGGTCTATATGACTCAGTCAGAGGGATTTGTCTCAAGTGGGAGGATAAATCAAGTATGCAAGTTAAAGAAATCTATCTATAGATTGAAGCAGGCTTCAAAGAGCTGGAACATCTGATTTTCTATGACAGTCAAAGAGTTTGGCTTTATCAAAAATAAGGATGAACCATATATGTATAAGAAGACAAGTGGGAGTGCTATTATTTTCTTGGTTCTATATGTCGATGATATACTACTCATTGAAAATGATATCCCGATGATCCAATCAATCAAGACTTGGCTATCGAATAAATTTTTCATGAAAGACTTGGGTGAAGCATCCTATATACTGGGTATAAAGATCTATAGAGATAGATCTAATAGGATGTTAGGTTTATCCCAGTCACAGTATATAGATCTCGGGTTAAAGAAATTTAATATGGAGACATGTAAGAAAGGTTACCTGCCTGCAAGTCATGGTATACGACTCTTCAAGAAAATGTGTCCTAAGGCACTAGAAGAGATTAAGAGGATGAATGAAATCTCTTATGCTTCGATTGTAGGATCAATTATGTATGTCATGCTGTGTACCAAGCCTGATGTAGCCTATGCTTTAGGTGTAGCTAATAGATTTTAAGTTGATCTAGAGGAGGATTATTGAAAAACTATGAAAAATATTCTAAAGTACCTAAGAAGGACCAAAGATGTTTTTTTCATATATGGAGGAGGGTCAGAGTTGAAACTAAAGAGATATATAGATTCTAGTTATCATTCTGATCTGGATGATAGCAAGTCAATACCAAGATATGTGTTTATCCTAAATAGCGGGGTAGTGAGTTGAAAGAGTTCTAAGCAGCAGACTGTAATTGACTCAACTATTGAGGTAGAGAACATCGCTATTAGTGAAGCCGTTAAGAAAGCTGTCTAGATAAAGAAGTTCATCATAAAATTAGGAGTTGTTCCTGAGATTGAAGGACTGGTGTCAATTTATTATGATAACACTGGGGCCGTTATTCAAGCTAAGGAATCTAGGTCTTATCAAAGATCTAAGCACATCCTCAGATGCTTTTACTTCATTCGAAAAATTATAGAGAGACAAGATGTTGTCTGATCAGTACATCAAATATATCATAAAAAATATTAAAATCTTTAATATTTAATTTTTATTATTTTTAATTTGATATTTTTTATATTTTTTTTAAAAAATAATTAATTATAAAAAATTAATCATAAATTAACAAGCAATGGCACTTCAACACGTGCGGATGAAGTTTATATCCAAATTTAAATCTATTATATGTGCGACATGTAAAAAAATATGCTAACATTAGAAATTTATCGAATAAAAGAAAAAAAAGAGAAAGAAAAGAAAATATGAGTATTTATTGAAGATGGGATCTGTGGCTTTTGAAAGAGAGAGAGAGAGAGAGAGAGAGAGGAGTTTAATTCAAACGTGTGAAGGGTGCACAGGGATTTAAAGAGAGAAGCATGGCTTCAATGTGGGCCTTCACGTGTGCTGGTAATTTAAATACGAAGGGTCTTCACGTGTAGGCTCACAGGGGTCTTGTGTTGTTTTAAAGGAAGCAGAAAGCTTCAAGCGGTCTTTGGTGGCCACATGAGTGCATGGCTCATGAGTCTTTCCCAACGGCTCATAAAAAAAAAAAAAAAAAAAAAAAGAAAGAAAGAAAGAAAGAAAGGAGGCATGGTTGAGCGTGAATTGCGGGAGTGTAGCTGGGAGGTTTGGCGCGGGAGCATGGCTGGCTGGCATACACGCTAGATCTGTACGCAGCGAAGTAAAGAACGGCTTATTGAACAATCCTAAAAGCATAAGAGATTGAGATTGAGATTGAACTGGATTCAACTGTCCAATCCGAGCGGAATTATTTTTACACAGCATGTAACGTCATATATCCCACGTCGGTAAAACAGAGAAATTTCTTCCCTCCTAAAGCCTATAAAAAGGATCTTAGATTACAAAAAAAAAAAAAATCATCCAAGATTGAGAAAGACATAGAGAGAAGGCAGCAAGCATAATTTTGGGAGAAGGCTTCTAAGAAAGAGATGCTTAGAAGTTGAGCTTTATTTCTGTGCTATCTCTAAGTCTACAGCATCTTGAAGATCAGATTCAAAGGAAAAGAAGAAGAGAAGCCAGTTTGCTCTACGAAGTACGAAAGAAAAAGGGAAGGTCATCAACCATCTTCCCGACGAAGCTGCACCAATCGACTTCGAAGTCTTTGTTACTGTTTTATTTTATTTTATTATTTTTTTAAATTTTTTGTATTTGAATTTGAATTTCAATTAATACAAAATTTATTTTTTTCATTTTAAATTTCTGTCTTTTATTTTTTTTTTGCAAGTAGATGTTAAGATCTAGTTAATAGATCTTAGTACCAATTTATTTTATGCACTTTAAATTTCTGTTATTTATTTTTATTGCAAGTAGATGCTAGGATCTAGTTAGTAGATCTTAGTACCTGATTTATTTTTCATGCTTTTAATTTCTATTTTCTGTTATGTGTGGTGACCCATATTACCCTCCATCCTTTGATGCACATCTAAAAGGATGAGATGGAATTTTTTTTGAAATTATGGGGTGAAGAAAAAATTGGAAAGGAGAAGGTCTCGCACGCGCACGTTGAAGTGTCACATTTCTTTATATTTTGGAGAGACCTTCACTAGATCAAACTCATTTAAAATAGAATGCCTCTTATTTGATATTGTTTTATTTTTAATCAAGTCTCTTATGAATAATTTTTTGAAATTTTTTTAGACTTATCAGGTGATCAAATAGATGCCAAAAATTTCCCTGGTGTGCTCGCATGCACTGGTTAGTTTTTGCATGAAGGGATGTGAGGAACACATCCTTCTCTGGAATTTTTATCTCCTTATTAGGTGATCTGAAATTAGAAATAAGTCCTCTATCCATGTGAAAAATTGAAGATTTTTCTAATTTGAGAAGGGATGCAAAAACATCTCTTCTCTGATTGCGCATGCAGGTTAAGGTGCTGATCAACGTATCAGGCAAAAGAGTCCTTTTGTTTAAGGACTATTATTTTTCTTGATATGCAGATTAGATAGGCCTCTTGGATGAGGTTTGTCCTTCCATTTTAGTGCCTCTCTGATGGCTATAAAAAAGCCTCAATGCTGGGTGTCTGATGCACTCAGAAAACTTTCCAATTCCTCTCCGTTGCTCTCCGTTGTTTCTTACAACCTATCTTAATTTTAGGACAAGACTTTGAGATTTAAGACAAAGACTTATCTGATCCAAAAAAGGATTGTGAAGGTCCTAAAGAAGGAGATTCAGAAGTTCAGAGGAAGTTCTAAGAGGGTCGAGTCAGGTTCTTGGAGAAGCCTGATCGATATAGGGCTAGTCGAGTTCTAGGGGCTAGAACTCTTGAAGCAAGGTGAAAGAGGGCACTATCTTTGGTCTGATTTTCATGTGGATCACCACTAGAGGGCGGACACTTGGATGCCTCGTGAAAATTAGATTAGCGCTAAAGGTATTCTTCTTATCCAATTTTATATTAATTATACTTTGATTACTAAAGTCAAGGATTTTTGGGCATTAGGGTTTCCGATGCGTGCGGTGTTTTGAATGAAAATTTTAAATACCTAGCCCTTTCACTGCGCCATTGGAACCCAACATCCTTTGCAACTATTATTAAGATATATTTTACTTTTGAAAGACTGTTATTATGTACTTATGGCTAGCAGAAATTTGATTTATATGTGCTAGCATAAGATAATTATATTTTAAATTTTAATAAAGACTTATATCTAATTTATTTTGAAAATAAAATTATTGCACGTATCTTTTTGATTGACGGTCTCTACCATTTGCATATTGATGTGAGTGTTAATATTAATAAGCAAATAGTAAATGCCATCGGGTCTAAGAGACCAAGAGATAGGCTAAAGCAAAAATATCTATGGCACTTTAGGCTAGGCCATATAGGAGAGAATAGAATTAACAAATTGAAGAAAGATGGCCTTCTCGGGCCATTGACTTCTATGTCATATCTAATATGTGAGCCCTATCTTTAAGAAAAGATGGTCAAGCTGCCCTTTGTGGGATATTGAGAAAGGGCCACTGAGATATTTTTTCTGTGACACACTGATGTATGTAGTCCATTTGATGTGTACATCAGGGATGGATATCTCTACTTCATAACCTTTATCGATGATTATTTATGGTATAAGTTTGTATACTTGATGCGAGACATGTCTAAAGCTTTTGAAAAGTTCAAAGAGTTCATATGTGAAGTAGAGAAGCAAACAGAAAAATTCATAAAAGTTCTTCGATCAGATCGAGGGGGCAAATACCTTAGTAAAAAATTCTATAGCTATCTCAAGGATAATGACATAGTTTCACAGTGGATACCTCCTAAAACACCTTAACTCAATGAGATATCTGAAAGGAGGAATCAGATCCTATTGGATATAGTTCGGTCTATGATGAGCTTCACAGATCTTTTGATTTTTTTATAGGGACATGTGTTACTTTCTGTAATTTATCTTCTAAATAAGATTCTCTTTAAATTCATTCCTACCATACCATATGAATTATGGCATAGTAAGAAATTGAGTTTTGGCTACCTCAAGATTTGAGGATGTCCGACCCATGTCAAGCGATAGCATGCAGACAAGTTAGAGGCTAGGTCAATTAGGGCTTATTTTATGAGGTATCCTAAAAAATTCATGGGATATTATTTTTTTTCAGAGGATCATAATGTGTTGTGAGCCATCATGCTAGCTTTTTGAAAAAATAATTTATCCAAGATGAAGGCAATGAGAGAAAATTGAGCTCGAAGAGAGGATCTCTGAAGAGCATCGAGTTCAAGAGCTTGAATTCATTTATAGTGAGCCAATAGATGTCGTACCTCTTTCACCTCATAGATTTAGTAGGGTCTCCCATCCTCCTAAAAGATACTTAGGTTTACTTACAGAGGATGTAAAGGAAGCATTCCTTATGGGAGATAGGGACCATAGAGATGATTTCAAAACCTACAATGAGGTGATGTTAGATGTTGACTCTAAAAAAATAGAAGCAACGAAGTTAGAAATTGACTCCATGCATTCCAGCCATGTATGAACCTCAGTAGATCTACCTAAAGGTATAGTACCTATTGAGTGGATCTACAAAAGAAAAATAAATTTGGATGGTAAGGTAGAGACCTATATGACAAGGCTGGTTATGAAAGGTTATAGTCAATACGAAGACATTGAATATCAGAAAACTTTTTTACCTGTAGCCATGCTAAAATCCATCCAGACAATGTTTATCATTGTGGCTTATTATGAATATGAAATCTGATAGATAGATGTAAAAACTATTTTCCTAAATAGATATCTTGAGGAAGATATCTATATGGAGCAACTGATAGATTTCACATCCAGTGATAGTGATCATAAGGTTTACAAGCTACAAAGATCTATATACAAACTCAAGCAAGCATCTCGAAGTTGGAACACTCGCTTTAGTAATATGATTAAATCATTTAATTTCATTAAAAATGAGGAGGAGCTGTGTGTGTATAAAAGGGACAGTATGAGTGCTGTCACATTTTTCATACTTTCGTGGATGACATCATTCGGATTGAGAATAATATTCCTATGCTGATCTCGATCAAAGTATGGTTGTCAAAGGAATTCTCCATGAAAGAACTAAGAAAAGCATTCTATATTCTTGGAATAAAGGTATATAGGGATAGATCTAAAAGAATGTTAGGACTCTCATAGAAGATGTGCATAGAGGAGGTGTTGAAACGGTTTAGCATGAAAAATTCTAAGAGGAAACTTTTGCCTCTTAGGCATAGGATCAATCTCTCCAAGATAATGTGTCCTGATACATCTGAGGAGATCCAACAGATGAGCAATATCTCTTATGCTTCGACTATAGAGAGCCTCATGTATACCATGCTATGTACTCGATCTGATATAGCCCTTGCCATGAGTATCATAAGCAGATATCAGTCGAATCCAAATGAAGAGCATTGAACTACTGTGAAGAACATTCTTAAGTACTTAAGATAGATTTAGGATTTGTTCTTGATTTTCATAACTGAAAGTGGAAGGATACATCGATTTAGACTTCATATCTAATGTCGATGATAAAAGGTCTACATCGGGGTATATATTCCTATGTAATGAAGGTATGGTTAATTGGAAGAGTTCCAAACAACTGATCATTGTTGATTCGATCATGGAAGCTAAGCACATCGCCACTTCTAAAGCTGCTAAGAAAGTGTTCTGGTTCAAAAAGTTTATTGTGAAGCTGGATGTCATATCATGAGATGTCAGCACACTGCACTATGACAATAATGGTACCTTAGTACTCGCTAAGTAGCCAAGATCTCATCAGAAGTCCAAGTACATAGAGTGGTGGCTCCATATCATATGCGAATACTTTGAGAAGAAGTTTATCGAGGTGCAGAGAGTTGACTCTATATAGAATATGGCAGATTTGCTGACAAAACCTCTTAGTCAGCAAAAGATCCAAGCTCACCTTGAGAAGAAGAGACTTAGGTATATGGCCTATTGACTTTAGTGCAAGTGAGAGTTTGTTTGATATATGCCCTAGAAGCCAATTATTGGTAGATGCATTTTGTAATTCTAGGGCATAAGTTTGTACTTATAAACTTTATAAATTAATAAAAGATAAATTTTGATTTCAATCATATTTTTATGTATCCATGATTCATCTAAGGGATTAACAGATAATAATGTATATTATCAAGATGTTGAGATTTTAAGACATAAATTATTGATAATTAATTTTTAAATACTTCCGATCAAAGGATCATCATGGAGGATGATGATCGATCTAGTTAGATCGATGCACAGATCGCTTCCCTTTCGGATAGATGTGTTTCAACTCTGCAGTGTAGAGATAATGGGATAAGAGTACAAGTAATCGTTAGAGAATAACTTGTACTAAGCATGATCAATATGAGAAATCACTTGGATGTCCACTCTCTCGTCAATGATTTTTTTGATGCTGCAGTGGTGTGAGTGATCTTTGGACCTATGGTGCCTCAATGAGGCTACTATAGTTTGATTGCACAAAATCTTGGACTCTTAGCCATTTGGATCCTTACGATGTATCTTTGCTATAGTGGATTCAGATTCACTATTAGGAGAAGGATGTATTTAGATGGAATCTATCGATCTTGGTAGAAAAGAAGAAGTCCTATGCAATTCGTAAGACTAAGTTTGGAAAGTCTTTGACCAAAGTAAGCATGAATACTGAAAAGGAGTTTCCACTAGATTCACAAATGAACTTAAGTCGAGTAGATCTGACATATGATTGACGTTGCGATTTGATGAGTTCTCCATGATCTCTGTCAAGCTGAGACTCATGATAGAAAGACTGAATCACACGGTAATTGCATCTAGAGGCTCAACCTTTCATTTTGCTGGATTGCCACAACATACTGCTAGGTGTCACTGGTGGATTATGAGACTTGTCGAATGTTATCTTGATAATCGATGACTCTTGATGGGTAGAGTTGGAATTGTTTCAATCCATCGAAAAAAGTTTCAATAATATTGTAATAGGGATCATAGTTGTTGGGTATAAAATATCTCCAGCCGAAGTTCGTAAGAGGCCGACCCTCCCAGGACTCTTCCGGCTTCCGACCTTGTGTGGCATCTTTCTGAACTCCCCTGGTCGTCCGAGCTTCCACAGTACCATCCGGACTCCCCCAGCAGTCGACCTTCCACAATGTCCTCTAGATTCCTCCAACGGATGAACTCCTATCGTGCCATCCAAACTTCTCCGGTAATGAGCTCCTTCAGTCGTCTACCGGACTGCTCCAAATACTCTTTGGGCTTCATTATCAGCCAATTTTCTACAGTGATCGACTACTCTCCAAATCTCTTCCAGACTTCCTCCTGTCACGATCGACTATACTCCAAGCTTCTTCCAGACTTCATCAATGTCCGAGCTTCTCCAGCAGCAAAATTTCTACAATAGCCAAACTCCGTCCAAGTTTCCACGATGGTCGACCACCTTCCAAATTTCATCCGAGCTCCTGCAAGACCTGGACTCCATCCGAACTTCTGCAGCGGATGGATCCTAGACAAACTACTACAACGGATGGGCTCCAGCAGTTGGATTTCTACTCCGAGCTCCTATTGCAAGCAGACTCCATCCGAGCTTCTATGATAAGCGATCTCCATCCGGACTTCTATGACAACCGATCTCCATCCGAGCTTCTATGATAAGCGATCTCCATCCAGACTTATATGACAACCGGTCTCCATCCGAGCTTCTACGATAAGCGGTCTCTATCCGGACTTCTACGACAATCGATCTCCATCCGAGCTTCTACGATAAGCGATCTCTATCCAGACTTCTACGGCAATCGGTCTCCATCCGAGCTTCTACTGTAAGCGGCCTTCTTTCGGACTCCTACAAGAATCGGGCTCCGTCCGAACTTCTACAGTGGTTGGATTTCGGACGAACTTCTACAACGGATGGGCTCCAGCAGTCGGATTTCTATAGTGACCGACTGTCCTCGGTGTCTTCCGTACCTCTCCAGCCATCAACCTTCAACAGTGCCAGTCAACCTTCCACAGTGTCCTCCAGACTCTTCTAACGGATGACTTCCGTCTGCAGCATCGACGCCTAAGGCACCCAATAATAGTTAATCCGTCAGCAACCTTGAAAACATCTGAGCTTCTCTTAGATTGCTAAGACAGAGAGCTATTCCACTCCACTAGATGTCCCAACCGAGCTTCAACCGTCCGGCCCGAACTCTCCGGCAAGTCGCGACAACGGACACCACTCCACTCTCGATAACAAACTCCATATGGCCCCATCACTCTCTGGCAAGTCGCAACAATGGACACCACTACTCTCTACAACAAACTCCATGTGGCCCCATCACTCTCTGACAAGTTGCGACAACGGACACCACTACTCCCCGTAACAAACTCAACGTGGCCCTGAACGGCCCACTACCAGGCAGTTACGGACGTCGCTATCAATCGGTTATGCTCTCCCATCTATAAAAGAGACCCCCCAAATACGTTCTCCTCTAAGGTCAAAACTCTATCTCAAAACTCTACTAAAATCTCATTCGAGTGCTCCATTTCTATTGAGGCAGAGTACTGACTTGAGCATCGGAGGGTCTTGCCGGAGCACCACCGACTCCAGTTTAGACTTCCCTTGCAGGTCCCGACGGCGGCCGCGATCTTCTTGACTCCAGCTTCTCCGACATCGGTAGAATTCTGCACCAACAGAATTGATGCTAGAGGAAGGGGGTTGTGTCTTCGCAGGACCCTTGTTCTAAAAAGGGTACTCAACGAGACTGTCTCTGGTCATCTTCTTCGACATCTTCTTCCTCTTCTCCTGCGAGATCCCCACCTGATGCCTCCCCGAAGGGCATCCACCAGGCGATCTATGACCTCCGTGGCCAGATCTCAGCGAGATCCGCAAGCTCCGACCTCATCTCCAGTTTTTCAGACTCCTCCTCCTCCGACAATGACAATCGGCATGGAGCAGTTCGACCTACTGGTTCAGCAGATCAGGGGCCTCACCGATGCAGTGCAGGCCATGCAGCAGTAGTAGGCATCTGTGCAGCTGAAAAGAGCATCGTCGGAGTTTCAGAATCCGACGATCGGATGGCCCACTTGGAACAGTCGCTTTGTATTCCTCGGAAAGGGGAAGCAAAGGGCGGAGAGCCCTCTGTCTGATCACGATTCCACCCTCGGAGGGTCCCTACCTCCGTTCTGTTAGAAAACTCTCGAGACTCGTAGTCAAGAGGATCTCCTGGATCAAAGATTCTAAGAGATGAACCTACGGATCGAAGAGCTCCGCCATGCTCCCCCTGCTTACGGTGAAGATATCTGTACTGACCCTCCTTTTTCTCAAATAATTATGCAGGAATTGATCCTGCCGAACTTTAAACTCCTCCAATTTGAGAGCTATGATGGGATCTCAGATCCGGTTGACCACCTGGAGGCCTTTCGGATAATGATGCTGCTCCATGACGCGTCAGACACCATCCTGTGCCGAGCTTTTCCATCTATCTTGAAGGGAGCAGCAAGAAATTGGTACTCGGCACTGAAGCCGGGCACTATCTTCTCCTTTGATCAAATGAGCCATCAGTTTGCGGTTCATTTCATCAGCAGCCGGCATCCCCAGAGAGGTTCAGAGTCCCTCATCAACATCAAGCAAAAGGAGGGAGAATCCATCCGAACTTATGTCAACCATTTTAACACCTCCGCATTGGAGGTCCGGAACTTGGACCAATCAGTTGCAATGGCCGCCCTGAAGAGCGATCTCCAAAAGAATGATCTTTTATTTTCCCTAAAAAAGAAGTATCCTAGGGACTTCACTGATTTGCTGGCTCGGGCCGAAGGATATGCCCGAACAGAGGAAGCCTTCAAGCTGAAGGATGAGGAGGCCATGAAGGAGCGGCAGGCGGGTGACTCCAGCAAGCCCGCAGCTAAAAAAGGGCCGAGTGAAGCTTGACCATGTTCTCAAACTCCCTTTGGACACAAGCGTGCCCGAACTCCTCCCCGAGCTCGTAGGTAGAGAAGCCCGGACTGCAGAGTTCGACGAAGCCCTCCCCCAAAAAGATTTCACAGCTACGCCCCTCTCAATGCTCCAAAAACCCAAGTGCTGATGGAGGTTAGGGAGCAGCTGCCAAGGCCGGAAAGAATGCGCACACATCTCGAGAAGCACAATCCTAACAAGTTCTTCCTCTATCATCATGACCACAGCCACGATACGGAGGAGTATATTCAGCTCCGAGACAAGATCGAGGAGCTCATCAGACGAGGTTGGCTCGATAGATTTATCCGATGCCGGTCTGAAGGTAGGGAAGATCGGTCGAGGGCCCTACCACAACTAGAGCCGCCAAGGAGGGAAGAATAGCCTGAAGATCGGCCTCCAATCGGGATCATCAACACCATCTCTGGAGGACCTCGACGGGGAGCAGTCAGTAGATCGGCTGGACCGCCCAAGCGGCAGAGGACTGAAGAATCTATAACCTTTACTGAAGAAGATGCTCGAAAGATTCAATTCCCCCATAATGATGCAGTTGTAGTTTCTTTAAATATTGCTGACTATGATGTACGCCGCATTCTTA